>NW_027556279.1:0-56053 GCF_003287225.1 Phascolarctos cinereus | reverse complement strand
CACAGATTGTAAAAATTCTTTCCCAAATTTCTGCTTCCATCCTAAGCTTGGTTGAATTTGCTTTGTTTATGCAAAAACTTTTCAATTTAATGTAATCAAAATTATCCATTTTGCATTTCATAATGTTCTCTATGTCCGTTTGTTCATGAATTCTTCTGTGCTCCCTAAATCTGATAGGTAAAGTATTCCTTGCTCTCCCAGTTTGCTTATAGTATCCACCTTTATATCTAAATCATGAACCAATTTTGACTTTATTTCGGTATATGGTGTGAAATTGTGGTCTATGCCTGTTTCCTGCCATACTTTCTCCACTTTTCCCAGCAGTATTTGTCAAATAGTGAGTTCTTATTCCAGAACCTGGAGTCTTTGGGTTTCTTAAACAGTAAATTACTACAGTCATTGACTACTGTGTCTTGCATACCTAACCTATTCCACTGATCCACCACTCTGTTTCTTAGCCAGTATCAACTATTTTTAAAGATTACTGCTTTACAATACAATTTAAGATCTGGTATGCCTAGGCCACCTTCCCCTGCATTTCTTTTCATTAGTTCCCTTGATATTCTGGACCTTTTGTTATTCCAAATGTATCTTGTGACAATTTTTTCTAGCTGCATAAAATAATTTTCTGGTAGTATGATTGGTATGGCACTGAATAAGAAAATTAACTTAGGTAGAATTGTCACTTTTGTTGTATTAGCTCGGCCTACCCATGAGCAACTGCTGTTTTTTAAAGTGCAATATAAATGCTAACTATTATTGTTATATCAGATCACACAATCACCCACATTTTTATGGCACTTTAATCAAATTTTACCAAGTAATGTCCTATTTATGATCCTGGATCTTTTGGTGGAAGTTCAGACAATTCTTTGGACTGTACTCTAAGGCCTTGTTTACTCTCTTCAGAGGCAAGAGAAGCAGTAGGAGGTCCTGTGATAGTTCTGACCCTATCAGTAGCAGGTAGAAGATAATGGGGGTTTCTGTTTCTCTGGACTTCAGTTTCCTCATCTTTGAAATAAGGGGATTGGAACAGATTTATCCTAATGACCCGTCTGGCTTTGGAACTTAGGAGTCTCTTTTTACATTCTGGTTCAGAATTGAGCTAAAGGAAGTTGAATGTCCCAGAGGATTGTTAGAGAGAGAGAGACCTCATTTACCATTTGCTATCGGTAGTTCACAAAGCATGGAATTGAATGTTAATTGTAACCTGGGGACCTGAGAAGAAGTCATGGGAAGTTGCTTTCTACCTATAGGGGCTAATTGTATCAGAGATGTTGAGAACACACAGATCCTTTCAGAGATGCTGTGGCTCTGGGGTGGTACCTTTTCATCTATTGGATCCAGTCAGTCAGCCAAGTGTCAAGAAGCATTTATTTGACATCATGTGCTGGGCACTGTCTTAAGTGCTATGGTTGCACGGAAAGATAGAAACTCAGACCTTGCTCAAGCAACTCATGTTCTACATGTAGAACATGAAAATAATTCTACGTGCAAGAGACATGCAGTGCAAATGGACAGTAATACCAGAGGGAAGGCAGGGGGAGGGAGGAAGGGTGGGAAAGTTCTACAGAAGGTGGGGTTTGAACTGTCTTGAAAGAGTGCAGAGAAACCTAGAGGCAGAGGTGAAGAGGGTTGGCATTTCAGGTAAAAGGGATGGCTAGTGGTAAGGCTAGATCGATGATATGACTGTCTGTGTAGAGCTCAGGTGGAGATTCAGAAACTGTTGAGTTGAGGTACTGGAGGGAGTAACTATATACATACGTACATATATGTGTATATATATGTATATATGAGGGCAGAATTAGGGATAGAAAGATCACAAGCCATACACTGGACTTATTGAAGCAGGAAGCAGAATATCTTCAGTGTTGATAATGAACAACTCTCAGCACCTTGACTAAGTGATAAACTTGGACTGAATGAACAATGAAGGAGGAGAGGTTCCTGAATGACAGTGGTAGAGGAAAAATCTGGAAGGGGCAATGGGGAGCAAGGAGTATTTCACCTACCCTACCATCACCATTGAATCAGGGGCTATGAAAGAACATGACAAGAAAAGGAGGCCAGTGATGCAGTCTCTTTAGTAGCTTCCTCTTAAGGATGCCAGTGAGGGCCAGAAGTGGAGGGAGTGAACTGCACTATTGGAAGGAACTGTCCTCATACTTATTCTACAAATTCATATGTAACTGTAAGAACTTATGATAACTCCCATTGAATATGAGCTCTTTGAGAATAGGAACTATTTCATTATATTTGTATTTCCAGTGCTTAGCACAGGGCCCAGCCTATAGCAAACCTTGATGAATATTATTAATTGATGGATATTAGGAGACAATCAGTGACTTTCTCTGAGAAATCCCCAATGTCATCCTTATACATTATTATACATTCTTTAGAATTCATATTTTCATTTCCACCCAGGAACCCCTCCTTCCCTCTCTGCTCAACTCCAGTTGGTCATTGGTCATTTGCCAACCGCAATCTTCACTTACCAACAGTCTCTTGTCAATCTCAGCAACACTGAGCCTACAGAACAGACATTGAAGGTGAAGGAAAGCAGAAGAGAAAGGGGAAACATGGTGACACATGTCAGGCCCCTCTGAGTGTTTTCCTGGCAGGTGGTGGCTGAAATAGGTTCTTTCTTAGCCAATTGCCTGAATGTCTGGGTGAAGTGGTCAAAGGAGTTAATATCTAAAGTACTGTTTTCAACTAGGGAGGGCTGTTATTTACCTGCCAAGATATATGTAACATTCATGCCAATAAAGCACAAACTATTCTTTACCCATACAAAGGAAGACAAGTAAAAAGGTATTTAGTGTGCATGTTTGGGCCATGCAATTGTCATAAAAATGGAGATACTATAGGCTTAACGCTATCACAATCATTTTATGAAGGGAATACTTTACACAATTGGTTAAAACAGAAAAGTCACTTGGAGGAACAAAAGATCTAGAATAGCAAAGAAACTACTGGGGAAAATCATTTGGAATGAAGTGGGGTATATATAGTATTAGCAGACCTCAAACTATATTGTAAAATTGTCATTATAAAAGCTATTTGATTCTCACGAAAAAATAGAAAAGAATAGCTATGGAGCAGACTAAATAAATATGAATCAGACGCAATAAAAAGGAATAGTTGTCCTGTAAAAAACTGAAGAACATAAATACCTTCTGCAAGGGCTCCCTACTGGATAAGAGCTGCTGGGAACATTGGAAAGCAAGTTGGCATAATGTAGGCTTAGGCTAGTGTCTTACACCATGTACCCACTCAATACCGAAACTAGATCTGTGATGTCATTGAATCAGAAGTTCCTTCCAATAGTGCAGACTATAGCCCATGTCTGCCTATCCCATCTCACTCTGGTCCTTGTCCTTCAATCATTTTCCCATTGAAGCCCACCAAATGGGCAGGTTATGTTTAAATTACTTCTCTAACATTGGGAGGGCACCTGTCATCCCTGATCATATGACCAATCCATCTTCTCTGTATGCGTTCCCTGAATCACATCTTTGATTGTGGTTTTTCTTTGAAAGCCTCTCATTGGTTACTTGTTGCAGCTGGCTTACCCATGGGCAGCTAGATGGTAAAGTGGATACAATGCTGGGCCAGGAAGATCTGAGTTTAAATCTGGCATCGGACACTGATTAGCTTTGTGACCCTGGGGAAGTCACTTAACCCTGTTTGCCTCAGTTTCCTCTTCTATAACATGAACTGGAGAAGGAAATTGCAAATCACTCCAGTATCTTTGCCAAGTGGAGTAGACCAGGTTCCTTCCAGTTTGAAAATGATTCTTTGATTCTATTCCCTTTCTACAGTTTAACCTGCAAAGCAGGATGACCTGTCCCTCATCCCGTAGTATGTCCAATGGGTATTTTCTGGCAACAGCTGTAAGCCTCTACTCCCATACTTGGGCTCACTGTGGTACAGGAGGGTGGGTGGGCTCAGTGAAACTGAAGGTCTGGGTTGACCTGGGTGGCCCTAGCTACCTCAGGTTCATATTGGAGTCATAATCTCATTCCGTTTACCTTTCTTCCAGATGGAAACAAAGAAATAATAGAATATCTATTCTGTAAATGTTCCTTTCCTTTCAGAGAGTCAGGAAGAAATGAACCTGTAGGAATCATTCCTTCAAATGATTCCTTAAAGGAAATCATTAAGAGTATATTTGCGTGAATCTAAACTATTTAACCAGAGCACCAAACCTGCTGTGTGTCTTTACAGAAGGAACTGCTGGGAGGGAGGGCCTTGGACAGAGGGTGAACTGGGCATTCGTAGTATTCTGAGAGGAAAATTTCTTTAGAAAGCCCTGTCTTTCCTCAACCTATTCAAATGCCATCTGCAACCTCAGTTACCCAGCTCCTTCACACCCACCTCAATGCATACATATAATAGACACAGGTGCAAACAAAAGTGAAGACGGCAAGTATGTGCCTCCATTCAGTTGCAGCTCAGGCCGTGAAGCTGGTGAGGTTGACCCTGGTAGGCAGCCATCATCAATGTGCCTTGCAGCTGCTTCAGAAATACTTGAGGAGAGAACCTGCCAGCCCATCATCCCTTTTTGAGGAACAAGTCTGGGGAATTTGGTCCCTTCCTTTCAAGGTTGCCAGCTTCAATCCCTTCTGAGGGTCTCCCAGAAAATAGCATCAAGTGACTCAGTCAGTAAGCACTGGTTCTCTCTCTTTGTGGAATTTCTAGAATTACTCCAATCAAAGTGTTGGATAATGTCCCGGCCCAGTGAGCACCTGCACCTGTGTTGCCAGGCACTTGTAGATGGGGCAGCAGCAGCTGAGGGAGTTCCCAGGTGACTGGCCAGCACACCAACTTCAGGGAGGGTCTTCTTAGGTAACAGGAGCCAGAGGAGTCTAAGCTGCTTTCTCCATCACAGCTGCCTGGGGCAGCCAAGGGCCTTGGGTGCTGCCATGTGCACATTTCTTTCCTGCCCCCATTTTGGGTGGAGCCATTACTCTACTGCTTGCTTTCCCCACAAACAAGAGAATTTCCTCTCCCCCTTTGACCCCAACTATTGGCTGCTGATGCCTTCTCCTTCTGAGAACAGGAACTGGAGAGAGGCAACTTTGAGCATGGAGAAGGCTGGAAGCCCTAAGGCCTGAAGCTGGGCAGGGAACAACCCCTCTCAGCCACAGACCTCTTCTCCCTGGCCCCAAGGCCCATGCTTCTTAGGGTGAGAAGCCAGGTGGGTGAAGGGCCTGTGGGTGAGGACACATTTTCAGCTGATTCTTGGCTCCTCTCATACCTCATCATGGTGGTTTTATTTGGAAAGAGGCACTTACTGGCTCATGGTAGCTGGGGCTTTATTCAATCCTACATTGCACATGAAAAATTATTCATGTCTTTAAGGAATAAGAACAGCAAAAGAGGGCTTTGGCTATCATCATTTTTCATCCTCAAAGTCTCCAGGAGTCTCATTCCCCTCCAGCCCTTTCCCCTTCACTTTCTTTCTTACCCTTCCTCTTTTTCACCCTCATATCTTTGTTCTTCATACTTGCTGCCCCCTAGGACTGTGAGGAGGAAGTCCAGTAGTGTCAAAGGCCCCTCACATGGCCCTTTTCACCTATAATACCCCAGGATCCTCCTCAGGGTACTTCTCCAAGGATGACAGTGCAGATAGGCATCACTTCTTCTGGAGCCCCATCCCCCTGGCAATGCCACATTTACTTTAAAGGGTGCCCAATACCTGGGGGTGGGGCATGTATCCTTCAGATAAGAGGAAGAAAGAACTCTGTAGTCTGGCTCCAGATGGGGATTTGGAGGCTGAAGGCAGGGCTCAAGCCCTCAAACATGGTTGTCTCTCCTTCTGGGTGGATCCTCATTTCTTCCCTTCCCTGCAGGGCAGTCCCTAATCCACCAGCCTGGCTCTGCATCCACCTTCACTAATGGCACCTCCCAAGTTGGCATTTTTAGCTCGATGGCAATAAACTTTTCAAGTGGATTCTGCCAGTGGTTGGGCACAGTGCCCAGGGGAGTGGTGGTGCAGTGTACCTAGAAGAGCTTCTTCATGCCTATACAGGGCCAAGTTGGGCCAGGGTGCAGTAACTCTAGGACAATGTGTGGAGATGGGCTTATTATGGAAGGATCCCAAAGCAAAGCTGAAGAGCTGTGGAGGATGGAGGAGCAGAATAGCAAGAAGCGGCTGCAGAGGTAGCAGGCTGGGAGGAGGCTAGATCTGAGAAAGGATGGGCTTACAGGGTGAAGCCTTTGAATCCCTCTGCTGGGAACTTTACAGGCTGGCTCTTTGCAGCACTCCAGTGGTGCCTCGGAAACACCTGACACTGCCTGACCAATGCTGCCTCCTTCCAGGACATCTTTCTGTTAATCAGGTCAGTGAGGCCCACCTGGGGCCTGTCAGACTCTAAGATCCACGGTCCTCAAAGTCAATTTCCCCTTCGGCTTTGTCCTGTTCTTTTTCAGCTTTTTGAGACTTTTATGCAATGCATCTTATGATAGACTCAGGTCAGGGCCAGGGGTGTGCTGGAACCAGCTGGAACCTGCTCCTGAGAGTCAGCTACCAATTAGGACTTCATTGAGTGTCTCCACTGAAGAAGATGATGGGAGAAGTGGTTTGTGTGTGCCATGGTCTCCTCCAGAGCTGGTTGTTCAACATTTGCAGCACACGCCAGCCCCCATTCCTCTTGGCTCTTCAGGGAAGTGGGTTGGCTCTGACTACAAGTGGGACTCTCTTCCTGAGTATCTTTTAGGAGCTCTCCCCTCAGTAGTTCCTGCCTCTGATCGCAAGTGAATCTGTTGAGTTCACCTCTGCTAGTCTGAGGGGCCCAATTTTCCAGGGCCACTCCCTCCTTTGGGGTTCCAATCCAGAATTTTCTGCCCAGTCTTCCAGGTCTCCGTGCCATGCTTGCAGTTTCTCTGTGGAGGAGCATGGCCAGGTTTCCAGGATACATGCAGGGCTGAGTCCAAGAGCCTCTAGAGTAGGGGTGGGGAACCTGAGGCCTCCAGGCCACATGTGACCTAGGTGTTGCGTGCGACTTTTGGACTGAGTCCAAGTTTGATAATATCAATCTTTTGCTGAAGGGGATTGATCCTTTGAACTCTGGCCACACCAGAGGACCTAGTGGACCCCATGTGAATACTTGGATCCACAGGCTGGGCCAAAGGTGACCAGCCTGCCTCAGCAGGTCTTCCTCCTGTAGCTCTTCCAAGCCCAAACTGACAAGCATTGTAAGGACTTAGACCAAAGAAGACTGCCTAATTCATGAGCACCATATGAACCTAGTTCTGATGGAGGCCTGATAGGGAGACACCTTCCACTGGACCTGTCAAAGGGCAGCATGTCACCTTGCATAGCAACATGAGTGCCTTTCCAAAAGCCAAGTTTTCTCCTTTCACTTTACCCCAAGGGCTATCCATAAAAGCCCTGCTCTCCTCTTGGGTACACAGTGGCAGAGGGAGGAGGTGGGAAGGGGAAGAATGGGCACAACTTTTAGGTTATTTCAATTGCTACTCAGGGAGGGTCTCCCAGGAGCCTGGGCTGAGGAAGGGCAGGCGCTAACATCTCCTTCACCCTGATGAAATCCAGGAACTTTTGCATTCGGAAGAAGGTGCTCCTCTTTGTCTCGGGGCTGCTGTTGCTTGTGGCTTTTCTAGCTTATGGTGAGCCTTCTGGAGTACCCAGGGGGGCCACTCCAGATGGGCGGGAAGGACCAGAGCGTGGGGACAGAGCCGCCAAAGGAAAGTTTGGCTTCTAGGTGGAGTCCAAGGTCCCTGGCTGGATTCAGCAGGTCCTTCATATGAAGCTAGAGGAGGTGCAGGCCCAGCTTCATGATCTGGAGCACAAAATCCTGAGTCATGTGACAGAGGAGCAGGACAAGTCTGTGAGCAAACCTGCTGCCATCTTGTGGCCGACCCTCTTGAAGGAAGGAGTGATCATCGAGGTGACGAAGGAGGTGAGGTGTGCCCCACTCGCTGTCCCCTGGCTGGGATCACTGGTTTGCCCTGAGAAAACCTGCCAGGAGGGAGGGGGAAACCCTGGTAGAGCAGGCAGCTCGCTTGCCTGGCCCCCACATGGACTGGGCCAGCCACGCAGGTGGCCTGTCCCCTAAGTGGTGCATGCCTGTCTTTTAGGAAGTGCACCAGATCATACAGCAGGCGCTGAAAGAATACAGTGAAGATCGCATCGGGCTTTTGGAATATGCCCTGGAGTCCTCAGGTAGGTGGCCTGTGGAAAACCAGAGGTTTCAGGACAAGAGGGATTGGAAAATCAGGGTGGCCCTTAGGAGAAAGGAGGAATTGACAAATCAACATGTCCCTTATGGACCAGGGCAGTTAGGAGGGCTGATGCCTCAGCAGCGCCCCCTCACCTTGAGGGTTGCCTTAGGCCATCTCTGTGTCCTCCCAGCCCTTTGGGTCCCCCTCCTCACTTCTCTCCCTGTTGCTCTTTCATGGGCCAGCATCGTCAGTAGCCGTTCATCAGAGACCTATGGCATCAGGACGGAGTGGTTTGGCATCCCCTTTTGGCACTATTTGCAGTCCCCAAGAGTCATCCTCCAGGTAGGGCTGAACAAAGGTCCCCCAGCTTGGCTCTTTCTGTGCCATCTCCCACCGTCCTCTGTGGGGGCTGTTCTCTCAAGACAGAGTGGCCCCAGGACCGGGACCTGTTCCATCTGCTGCCTCCTTTCACCGTACTTGTCTTGTGCCCACAGCCAGAAGTCCACCCTGGCAACTGCTGGGCATTCAGGCCCCCGGGGCTTTGTCGTGGTGCACTTATCTGCCCACATCCAGCTCACTGCCATCACCTTGAAGAACGTGCCCAAATCCCTGTCACTAACCCGTGACATCCCCAGGGCCCCAAAGGACTTTGTCATCTTGGTGAGTACCTGAGCCTGGCAGCTCTTCTTTCTAGAGTGGTAGAAAGTCATTTCTTAATAGTAGCATTACCAGGTGAGGAATGCAGGGGTGTGTGCATTTTTCACAAGGACCATTGAGGCTGGTCTCCTGGCTAGAGGCCCAGACCTTCTGTTCCTCCCCCTCTTCTTCAAGAGGAACCAGCAGTTCTAGCCAAGATTACAATGCCACCTTAGGGTCCTTTTTGACAGAACGTTGCCTCCCTGGCCAGGTGTGCCATGGTGGAGTTGGTTGGGGACGGTGACTGCCATCCTATATGTAGTCACCACTCAGGGCAGAATTGGAACGTCCACCTAAGGAGGATTTGAGAGAAAAGAGGGAGCCAGAGCAGAAGGTATCAAATGGAGGAAAGGGAGCCACTTTAGAATCCAAATCCAGATTCAGATGAAGATATTGAGGCTCACACGCTGAAGGGGTTTGTGCCAACCCATTCAGAGGCTTAGGGGAAGAAGCTGAGAAGAAGGCCAAGGCCTTGGAGGGCAAAGGCTCTGTCCATTGAATTAGTGAGAGAGATTCTAGCAGGTGAGGGGATTAAGGAAGGCAACATCAAAGTGGATTGTGTTTGCTCCTCTTCCCCTCCCCAATATATCCTGCCTTGTCTGCCTCCTCCTCCCCCCGGACCTCTCCCATTTTTCCCTTCAGGGACTCATTTGGATTCTTGTCCTAACAGCATGACCTTTCCTGCACCCCACTCCCAGCCATTCATTTGTCCATCCCTCCATTCCCCTTCTTTTTCCTACTGTGCAGGGGCTCAATGAAGATTCCCAGGAGGAGGGGGTGGCCCTTGGGCAGTTCACCTATGATAATGCTGAGGAGGCCATTCAGACCTTTGCCTTTCAGATATGGAGGGCCAGTCCCACCACAGTCCCCCAGTGACCTAGGAAGGCTGCTGATATGGAGGCCAGGATCACTGGCCACTGGGATGCTCTGGTTTTGCAGTGGTTGCAGTGGGAGCCAGGGTCTTGTGGGTCTGATTGGAAACTGAAGGATAAGCTTGGGGCTGAATTCAGCCACTGCTCTTTAAAGGAAGCCTGGGGCACAAGGGTTGTGGGGGCTGGACCTCTGCCAAGGGATCTTGGGCCTTCTTCACCTCACTATCTTCTTCCCACATGGCAATGACACAGCCCCATACCAGCTGATAGAGCTGCGAATTGTCAGGAACTGAGGTCATCCTGAGTATACCTGCATTTACTGCATCTGGGTCCATGGGAAGCCTGCCACTTAGCCCCTACCCACCCTGGTGCCTTCACCCCTTCCTCCTTCAGCCACCAGCAAGCAGCTCTCCCACCCCTTCCTCCCTCCCCCTGCTTAATCTCTTCTGGGCATTATGGTTTCTGGGAGAGAGACAGAAAGTAGGAGCCCACCTCCATGGAGCCCTCTTGCCTCACCAGGCCCTCTCTGATACGGATAAGACTAACAACTGGGCCTTCGGTTCTGACAAAGCCTACACTTGGGGGAAATTTTGCCCCCAGGATCACCTGGAGTGGCATTTAGAAACTGTATGTCAGCATGGGTTGTAGCCATGGCTAGGTGGCCCCTTGTACCCACTGGAGGGTTTCTAGTGTGTGGAAAGGCAGTATTGTTAGATAGAGCATTAGCCATGGATTAGGTAATGCTGAAAGAGAAGAGGGCTCAGAGTGTAGCCAGGGGTCATGGGGAGAGGGACTTCCCTTATGCTGCTGGTACCAGTTTCTCCTGCCTGCCCTCAGGGACCCAGAGGCTCTTCTAGAACTCTATGCAAGTTACTCCTGCTAATCCTGGGTGCCCCCTGAGCTCTATAGGATCTCTGCATTGAAGATCAAGTAGGGCCTACTATAGGCCTACTAAATCCAGGAGATTGTCTTGAGATGACTGTAAGAATCCAGTTAGCATGCTTTCCTTTTTTCAATTGTCTTTTTTCCCCTGTATTTGGAAGCAAGGAAGCAGAGGCTCTTCCTCTCCTGGCCTTGCTCCCTCCCTTTCTTTCTCTCCGTTCCTCTTTTCACCCTCATACCTTTGCTCTTCATGTTTGCTGTCCCCCAGCAGTCTGAGGAGGAAGTCCAGCAGGGTAAAATGCCTCTCACCAGCCTCTCACCTGGCCCTTTGTACCTGTAACACACCCACATCCTCCTCAGGGTAATTCTCTAATGATGACTGTGCAGGTAGGCATCACCTTTTCTGCCCTGGAGCTCCTTCCCACAGGCACTGCATAGCTTCGGGGTGGGTGGGGTGGGTCATGTATCTCTCAGATAAGAGGAAGAAGAACTCTGCAGTCTGGCTCCTGATGGGGGTTTGGAGGGTGGGAGGAATCAAGCCCTCAGGCATGGTAATGGTGGATGCTCCAGGTCCACTTGTCTCTCCTTCTGGGTGGATCCTCATTTCTCCACTTCTCTTCAGGGCACTCACTTATCCACCAGCCTGGCTCTGCATCCACCTTAAACAATGGCACCTCCCAAGTTGGCATTTTTATGTGGGTAACCATCAACTTTTAGGTGGGTTCTGCCACTGGATGGGAACAGTATCTAGGGTAGTGATGGTGCAGTGCACCTAGAAGAGTCTCTTCATTCCTATGCAGAGGTAGGCTGGGCCAGGGTGGAGTAACTCTAGGACACTGTGGGGAGATGGGTTCATTATGGAAGTATCCCCAAGCACAGCTGGAGAGCTGTGGGAGAATACAAGACCAGAATACAAGAACCAGCTGCAGAGTTGGCCGGCTGGGAGGAGGCTAGCTCTGGGAAAGGATGGGCTTGCAGGGTGAAGCCTTTGAATTCCTCTGCTGAGACCTTGACTTTGCAGTGCTCCAGTGGTGTGTCAGCAACAACTGGTACGACCTGACCACAGCTGCCTCCCTCCAAGACTTCTTTGTGTTAACCGAAGTGCAGGCACTCGCTGCATCAAGACATCCTTAAAGGCTTAGACTCTTGAGTAATTCTAGAAATTCCCAAAGAAGGAAAAATCAATGAGAAGCAGTGCTTACTCACTGAGTGACCTGATGTTATTTTCTGGGAGACCCTGAGAAGGGACTAACGGGGGCGAGCTTGAAGGGCAGGGACCAAGTTCCCCAGAATTATTCCTTCAGAAGGAAGCTGGAGTGGCACAGAGAGGTGCTCTCCTCAAGGGTTTCTGAAGCCTGGCTCTGAAGGACTCCACTCAGTCACTGACACCTCTGTTCCTGGGGATTTTGGAGGGAGAAGTTAGGGGATATAATAGGGGCAGCAGTGCCAAGCGGGCAGCTCTGGAGAGCGACTCTGTGCCCTCGCACAGTGGAAGGCACGGAGCTCCAGACCCTCCACCTCTCTAACACCTTTTCTCTTGGCCACACCATGCCAGGGCATGACTCTACGGGGTACCTGGTGAGACGACTATGTCCGTCCCCCGACCGTACAGTCCAAGTCCGCGTCTGTGTCCGCTTCCTTTGGTGTCTACCGGAGGAACGCCTGAGGAACACAGGGCACGCGCCAGAGGGACTGCGAGGACAGAGTGCGCGAGCTCGGGCTAGAGGCAGCCAGGCTTTCATCCTGGGAGGATCATCCTTAGCCTGGGACTGGCCCAATTGAGAGGGTTTCCTAGAGGGCAGCTGGGCTCTGGCATTGGGAGGATGAGATCAGCCAAGACGGGGATTAAAGTGGGTAATGAGCCCCATTCAGGTCAGCCAAAAGGAGCATATGGGGCCATGGGACTGGGAGGGTCAACGCAGTGCACGGGACTGTGGTCAGTCCTCCCCTGAACACAGACAGACACACACACACACACACACACACACACACACACACACACACACACACACACACACGGAGAGATCGATTGACATCTCTGGGAAAAGCAACCCGACTTTGTCCCAGAGGGAGGTGGAAAGTCATGCCAGGTCTTCGCATTGGGAAGCTGGCGCTGGCTTATGAAACTTGATTTTGGGGTTGTTTGTAAGAGAGGGATATGAAGCAAGGGGGCAAACAGGCCAGGCAGTGAAGGACTCAACTCAGTCATAGACACCCCTTTAGCTGAGGATTTGGGGCAGAGAGGTTAGGGGATGGAGTAGAGACACCCGTGCCCGGGGCCGACTCTGGGGGCGGGCAGTTGTGCCATGGTACAGAGGGTTGTCATCCAAGAGGAGGGACAGATACTATGGCCTCGCGCAGAGGAGAGCACTGTGCCTGCTCGCTCCCAGGTTTACAAATCCTTCACCTCCCTAACATCTCTCCTGGCCCGGCCCTGGCCTGGGGAGGCCCGCCCAGCAACCTAAGGAGACAGCTAAATCCCTCGCCAGACGGCTGGGTCCGCATCCGCGGCACTCCGGAGAATTCCCTGCTTCCCCCTTTCACTCCGGCATGGAGGTGGTGCCTTCAGCTTGCTCCCGATCATGTTTATGAAATCCCCCGTGGGCTAAGGGCCATACTCCCCATGTGGGTGGAGCAGCTGCTCCCATTGCCCTCTAGATCCAGCAGCTCTTCCATCCTGCCCACCCTGCCCCCGTTATGGCTGCTGATGTCCACAGCACCTTGAAACTCTGGTTGCTGAGGATGGAAGTGGGAATGGCCCTCCAATATTTAGGAGTGCCACCTGTGCCTCAGAGGTGGCCAGGAGGTCAAGGCCAACTAACACTTTTTATTAGTATTATTTAAATTTAACTTTTTTTAACCTTTGAATTTCCAAAGTCTCTCCCTTTCCCCTCCCCATTCCCAGCCCCTCATTGAGAAGGCAAGCAATTCCATGTAGGTTATATACTTGTAGTCATGCAAAACATAGTCATGACACTCATGTTGTGAAAGAAAACACAGACAAAAAAACTCAGGAAAAAGAAAGTGGGAAAAAAATAGTTGCTTCAATTTCTATTCAGATACCACCAGTTCTCCCTCTGGAGATGGATAGCATTTTTCATCCTAAGTCCTTCAGAGTTGTCATGGATCCTTCCTTGTAGTGCTGAGAAGAGCTAAGTCATTCTCAGCTGATCATCTTACAATATTGCTGTTATTTTGTACCCAGTACATTTCACTTTGCATGAACCCACGTAAGGTTTTCCAGGTTTTTTGGAGAGCATCATGGTCATCATTTCTTATAGTATCTATATGTATATAGAGAAATGAGGTCTTTCTCAGAGAAGCTTGTTTCAAAAATTTTTTTTCACTGTTACTTTTGCTGCCTGTATTTCCCTCTATCCTATTCCCCTACCCCCTTTATTCTATTCTCTCTCTCCTTTCAACCTGTCCCTCTTCAAAAGTGTGTTGCTTCTGATTACCCCTTACCCCAATTTGCCCTCCCTTCTATCACCTCCCTTTCTCTTATCCCCTTCCCCTTCTATTTTCCTGTAGGATAAGATAGATTTTTATACCCCTTGCCTGTCTATCTTATTTTCCTGTTGCATGTAAAAACAGTTTTAACATTTGCTTTCAAAACTTTGAGTTCCAAATTTTCTCCCTTCCTTACTCCCCACCCACCATCATTGAGAAGAGAAGGAATTCAGTATAGTTTACACTCCGCAGTCATGTCAGACACTTCCATAATAGTGATGTAGTGAAAGACTAACTATATTTCCCTCCATCCTTCCCCCCCATTTATTCTCTTCTCTCCTTTCACCCTGTCCTTCCTCAAAAGTGTTTGCTTTTGACTACCTTTTTCCCAATCTGCCCTCCCTTCTATCATCCTCCCTCTTATCCCCTCATCCTCTAATTTCTTGTACGATAATAGAGATTTCCATACCCAATTGAGTTTGTGTGTTGTTCCTCCTTAAGCTAAATCCAAGGACAAGTAAGGTTCACTTATTTCCTCTCAACTCTCCCCTTGTCCCCTCCCTGTAAAAGCTTTTTATTTGTTCTTCTAGAAGAGATAATTCATCCAAGTCTACCTCTCCCTTTCTCCTTCTCCCAATACATTCCTGTCTCACCCTTTCACTTTATATTGTAGTTATCATCCTTTCATATTCAAGTCACCCTGTGTTCTCTATGTATTTTCCCTCCAACTGCCCTCATCCTGAGAAAGATCTCATCAGTTACAAATATCATCTATCCATCCTTCCATTTCAGGAAATGCCAGGATTGCTCACTGGTTTCTGCCTCTTCTGGATTTCTACCTCATTATTCTTTTTTTGTTTTTGCTTTCTTTTGTTTCTTTAATTGAATTTTATGGTAGACTCAAGCACTAGAACAGAAAATACAGAAGGGAAAAAAAGTTATCATGAACTTAAATACTGGAACTTAATTACAAATTAAGAAAAAAAGCATGTCATCTGTAGAGAAGAGTATAAGAGAGGATTCAAAATATATAACGATAAATTTCATTTCATGAAAGTCTATAAGATAAATGATACCATTGTGTTGAAAACTGTCCATTGTTTCTTGGCTTCCTCGTAAGTTTTTTTATTCTCTGGTGTGCATTTTTTTAACTTTGTTCTCCCTCTCCCCCCCCACATTCACCCCCCCGAAGGCTACAATTGAGTATGAATATATTTCTCTATTTCTATAGATATACACACATACATATATACACATATAAACTTACATATATAGTTTGAGAAATGCTAACAGTTTGGTTCTCACAGAATCGATAAGAAACAGGGGGACAGGGGAGATTGGTTTTCTGGTTTTTTGGTTTAGTGGTTTACTGGTTTACAGAAATATGTGAACAAGATGAGGGGGAGATTGGTTTTCACAGACTCCATAGAAAGAGTAGGTACTGCATTGCAAACACAGATGTTACAAAGGATATGCTGGAGTATTGGGACAAGTTGGAGGTTAAAGCCAAGTCATCCTATGTAACCTCTTGCTCTGCTCCTCTACAGGTGTGTGAGTTCTGTGAAGAAATCTACACACCCATTTCTTGAGAGAATAGTCAATAAAGATATCTCTTCTTTCCCTCCAAAAATTGTGATTTCGTAATTACCCAGTTAACTCTTGTTCAGGGAATTCACCAAGCCCAGTCTCAGGCTGAATTCCAAATTGAGTCTGGGGTTGGTGTAACAAACATGGGGACTCGGTCCAGAGTACTCCTGAGTTAGTTATTTGAGGGATAAGTGGAGGAAGAGCCCTCCCTCCTATTTTTGGCAATCCTCTGCTTTTCTCCTCAGCTCCCTCAAACTGCTCATGAGACCTGAGACTTCAGTATTTGCCAAATTGAGTGTTTCAACAGATGCAGGGAAGAAGGGAAGAACCAGCCCTAGACCAGGTAAAGTCGACATGTCAAAGTAGGGAAAAATTGATGGCTGGAGTACCTGCCTTGTTGGTCTAGAGAACCCTCCTTTCTGGAGACTGTTGAAGCTAGCCCGGGTGGTACTTTTAGAGGAACTGCTTAGAAATGGGAGGAAGAGCTCAAAGGAAAAGGTGATGAGGGAGGGCAAGGTGGAGCCCCTGCCTGAGATTCCCCAAAATAGTTCACGGAGGAGGAATCTAGGTGGTGAAGTAGATAGAGCACCAGCCCTGAAGTCAGGACGACCTGAGTTCAAATCTGGCCTTCGACTAAACACTTACTTCCTGTGTGACCCTGGGCAAGTCACTTAACCCCGATGGCCTTAAAAAATATTTCAAGGGGGACTGGAGAATGCTAGCAAATTGGGGTAATGGGACTACCCAGGATACTAAAAACTATTAGCAGGGGGAGTCAGACTGTGATTTTTGCTGGAAGAAAAGACTGGTCAAGGTTAGAATTAGAATCATGTGCACATTGTCTGTCCGTCTGTATGTAAAAGTTTTATGTATGTCAGAAGAAAAAAAATAAGTCTGAAGTTAGAGAAAGAACAGTGGGAAAGAACTCCCACTTTAGGCTTTCAGTGTGAGATTAAGACTTTTTTGGGGGTGGTCCCAACACTGGCCAGGTTGGGATACCAGAATAAGTTAGATAATGAGTAATGGAATCATTACTGATAAAGGTTTGGAGCATGCTGCCCAAAATGGCGAGGAGGACTGAGAGAGGGAAGGGGATGAGAAGAATTTGAATTCAAGTTTGGTCCATTTGCACTGTATGTATCTTACATGTACAGAGTTATTTTCATGTTCCACTTGTAGAATGTCAGTTGCTTGAGCAAGGTCTGAGTTTGTGTCTTTCAGTGCATCCCTAGCACTTAAGACAGTGCCCAGCACATACTGCCAAAAAAATGCTTGTTGACACTTGGCTGAGTGACTGGATCCAATGGATGAAATGGTGCAGCCCCAGAGCCATAGCACCTCTGAAGGGATCTGTTTGTTCTCAACATCTTTGACACAATTAGCCCCTACAGGTAGAAAGCACCTTCCCATGACTTCTTCTCAGGTCCCCAGGTTACAATTCACATTCAATTCTATGCTTTGTGAACTACCAATAGCAAATGGTGAATAAGGTCTCTCTCTATCCCACAATCCTCTGGGACATTCAACTTCCTTTCGCTTCATTCTGAACCAGAATGTAAAAAGAGACTCCCAAGTTCCCAAGGCAGAAAGAACATTAGGATAAATCTGTTCTTCACCCATTGTTTCAAAGATGAGGAAACTGAAGTGCAGAGAAACAGAAACCCCCTTTATGTTCTGCCTGTAGTGATAGAGTCAGAACTATCAGGACCTCCTACTGCTTCTCTTGCCTCTGCAAATGGTAAACAAGGCCTTAGAGCAGTCCAAAGAATTGCCTGAACTTAAAGGGAAAGATCCAGTATCTAAAGGACATTACTTGGTAAAATTTGTTAAAGTGCCCTAAAAATGTGGGTGATTGTGTGATCTGATAAAACAATAATAGTTAGCATTTATATTGCACTTTAAGGATTGCAAAGCACTTTACAAATATGATTGTATTTGATCCTCACAACAACCATGGGAAGGAGGTGCTATCATTATCCTCAGCTTATAGATTAGGAAACTGAGGCAGACAGAGGTTAAATGACTTACCCAGGGTCACACAGCTAGTAAGTGTCTGAAGTCAAATTTGAACTCAGACCTTCCTGATTCCAGGTCCAGTAATCTATCCACTGGGCACCTACATGTCAATATACTCTTTGGCTGAGCTGGTCTTCATAAGAATGTCTGGCTCTAATGGCTATGGCTGGAATTTTTTGTGGTGTGGGAGATATGTGCAGATGGAGTACAATTGGTACATGGGATAAAAGAGAGGGAATTCCCAAAATAGGAATCACTTCCCCCCAAAATAGCTAATCTCTCTTCTGCCCAAGAAACAGAACTCAGGGAAGCATTTGGGTCCTTTCCCAGCAGGGTAGTACTATGGAACAACTGAGCACCCTGCATTCAAACATGATCCTTATTTCCTTGGAAGACTTTTCTTTCATTTCTGTTTTAATTAATGGAATGAAACAAGCATTTCCATAACATATTAATAAAAAAAATGATTGCATAGGAAACTGCAAGTCTATCATGTACAACTTGTTCTTCCTCTTAAAGAGATAATAAAGTTCTATTGTATATTTCCTTTTTTCTTTCCTTCCCTCCACTCTAGAGTTGGCTACCATTAGACACAAACAGGTCAGCACATAGCTTATTTGTCCATAGTTGTGTGCACTCTGTCTCCTCTGTTAGACTGTGAGTTCCTTAAGATCAGGGCCTGTCTTTTACCTTCTTTGTATCCACATTCATTAGCACACTGCCTGGCACCTAGCAAGTGCTTAATAAATGTTTACTGATTAACTCACCGTAAAAATAGAAGTGATAAGATTTATATGCCTGCCTGGCAGGGTCATCATAAGGAAAGTGCTATAGAAATGGGAGCTGTTATTATGATTGCTTCCCTTAACACATCTTGCCTTTATTTCAATCATTTCTGTTCAAATCCTATCTCCTCACTTATACTGAAATCTTCTTGAAGACAATGACACCTTTGAGTGGTGATACTTTACTCAGTGTTTGCTGCATAGGAGGTATGAAATGAATCAAGTGAATGAATGATATGGGGTCTGGAAGAACAAAGAAGACTCGTTTTCTACCAAGTCAGCCCTCTCTCTGGCAAATGGGATAGTTTCTTCCTTAAGAGGATTCAATCCAAACTGCTCCCTCTTTACTATAGAAAAGGCCCTGCAACACACTGTGCCACCCAAGAACCAGGCACAAACCCCTCTGCCCTGGATCATTTCCCAGATTGCTCCATGCCCTTCAGCTCAATCACTCAGACAGATTTCACTTCCTATCAAAGATCAAGAGGATTCAAGCCTCTCAGACTCTAACACAAGTCATTGTCTCAACTATCACCAGAAAAGAAAAGTCATTTGGCCAGTTAAGGTCTTTTGCATTCACATTTAGTTCCAGCTCAGCAGCCAATCACAAGGCTTTCCTTTACTGCTCAACAAGCAAACAATAGTCAGAGAATACCTGTTCATACTATGAAGTGAATCCTTGGTCCCTTCCATTGCACATCATTGCATAAATTCAAAAGCTGCCTCACCAAATCCCTACAGAGGTGCCCTGCAGGTGCTTCCAGGACCCAGCCTTCATCCAGTAGCTTTTTTTGACTGGAATTTATTTTTCTAACTCATCTCTTCTTGCAGTTTTGTTAGTAATACACAGGGAAGCTAATTGTTTTGTAAATTTGTTTACATATCCTACTCATTCCTTCAATTAAGAATAGTTGAATCTTAAAGGTTTTCTAAACACAACAAATCTGAAGGCTACTCACTTAACTCTGTCTTCCTCAGTTTCCTCACCTGTAAAATGAGCTGGAGAAGGAAATGGAAAACTATTCCAGTATCTTTGCCAAGAAAACCCCAAATGTGTTCACTAAGATTCAGACATGGCTGAAAAATGAATTAAAAAAAACCCCCATAAAACCCAATTGAATTTGTCAATAACTCTAATATTGTTTCCTTTTTCCCTATGCATATTATCCAAATAGCTTTTTTGCTCAGGGATGTAGCTAATATTTCTAGCTATATTAAATATCAGTGATGGTATCAGATATCCTTGACTTGTTCCTAAACTTCTTAGACAGGTCTTTGGTGTTCTTCCAGTACAGATTATGGTAGTACTTGGTTTTGTTTATTCTCATGAACACTTTTCATTTTCTTCAAATTTATTTATTTTTCATTTTAAACATTCACTTTTATATGATTTTGAGTTCTAAATTTCCCCCTCTTCCTCCTGTCCTCCCTCCCAAACATAGCATGCAATCTGATATAGGCTATACATGTACAATCATATTAAACATATTTTCACATTAGTCATGTTTTAAGAAGAATCATAACCGAAATGAAACACTAGGAGAAAGAAAAACAAAAGAGAGAGAGAAAATTATATGCTTCGATCTGCATTCAGACTTCATAGTTCATTCTCTGGTTGTTGAGAGCATTTTCCATCATGAGTCTTCTGGAATTGTCTTAGATCATTGTATTACTGAGAAGATGTAAGTCTATCAAAGTTGATCGTCACACAATGTTGCTTTTACTGTGTACAGTGTTCTTCTGGTTCTGCTCACTTCACTCAGCATCAGTTCATCTAAGTTTTTCCAGGTTTTTCTAAAGTCAGCCTGCTCATCATTTCTTATGGCACAATAGTATTCCACTACATTCATATACTACAACTTGTTCAGCCATTCCCCAATTGATGGGCATCCCCTCAATTTCCAATTCTTGGCCACCACAAAAACAGCTGATGTCAACAATTTTGTCCATGTGGATCCTTTTCCCATTTTGATGATCTCTTTGAGATACAGACCTAGAAGTGACATTGCTGGATCAAAGGGTATGCACAGTTTAATTGCCCTTTGGGCATAGTTCCAAATTCCTCTCCAGAATGGATGGATCAGTTTGCAACTCCACCGACAATGAATTACTTTCCCAAGTTTCCCACATCTTCTCCAATACTTACCAAGGTAGCCAATCTTATAGGTGTGATGTAGTACCTCAAAGTTGTTTTAATTTGCATTTCTCTGATCAGTAGTGATTTAGAGCATCTTTTCATATGACTATAGATAACTTTAATTTTTTCCATCTGAAAACTGCCTGTTCATATCCTTTCACCTTTTATTAATTGGGGAATGACTTGTATTCTTGTAAATTTGACTCAGTTCGCTACATTTGAGAAATGAGGCCTTTTTCAGAGACACTGATTGTAAAAATTGTTTCCTAGCTTTCTGCTTCCCTTCTAATCTTGGTGGCATTGGCTTTGTTTGTGAAAAAAAGATTGATTTGTTGTAATCAAAATTATTTATTTTCAATTTCATGGTGTTCTTTATCACTTATTTTGTCATAAAGTCTTCCTTTCTCCATATATCTGACAGGTAAATTATTTCTTGCTCTCCTAATTACTTATAGTATCACTCTTTGTCTAAAATGTGTACCCATTTTGACTTTATCTTGGTAGATGATGTAAGATGTTGGTCAATGCCTAGTTTGTGCCATACTATTTTCCAGTTTTCCCAGCAGCTTTTGTCAAATAGTTCTTATCTGAGAAGTTAGAGTTGTTGGGGTAATCAAAAATTAGATTACTAAAATCAGTCTACTGTGTCTTCTGTACCCATCCTATTCCTCTAATCTACCACTCTATTTCCTAGCCAGTACCAAGTAGTTTTGATGATTGTTACTTTTTAACACTTTTAGATCTAGTGTGGCTAGGCTACTTTCTCTTGCATTCCTTTTCAATAATTCCCTTGATATTCTGGACCTTTTGTACTTCTGGATGAATTTTGTCACTTTTTTTTTTTGTACTCAAAGAGCATGTTTATATTTCAAAATAAATTAGTTTCCCTAGAGACTTTAAAAAAAAAAACTAGTGTTTTCACACTTTGCTCTTGGAGAGTGCCAATGGAGCCTATGTCCTCAGCTTGCTGATTTCATGCTGGCAAGAGGAAGCATTTATACCACAGGGCCACTATGGGGGGCTCTGAAGCAAGTTGTAGGGCTGGATAGAACTGAGTCAAATAACCAAGTAATTTTATCATTAGAAGGAACCTGAGAGACCCTTTACATTAGCAAGGGTGAGGAATTCACTGCGGTCCCAAGGCCACTTGTGGCCCTCCACGTCCTGGGGTCAGGTCTTTTGGCTGAGTCCAAGTTCCACACAACACATCCTTTTTTTAGAAATATTAATTTATTTTTAGTTTTGAACATTCACTTCCATAAGCTTTTATGTTTTAAATTTTCTTCTCCTCCCTCCCCACCTTCCTCCCAAAATGGTGTACAACCTTATATAGGCTCTATATATACGTTCTTATTAAACACATTTTCACATTAGGCCTGTTGTAAAGAACTAGAACCAATAGGAAGAAACACAAGCTTGGCTGGGACCAAGCTTCTCTCTCACCACAGTCACAGGCTTTTCCAACCGAACTTCTAAGTTGTCTTTGGAATTTGTGGGTTGAGAAGTCAGGAAACTGCCACAGCTGCCCATACTTCAGTCCCCTGAGGGCTGCTGCCTGTTTTGCCTGGGCGCCCACACCCCACTGCGAATCTCCCCACCTTACAATATACCTTTCTGATCAACCGTCCAGGTTGTCTCGGGCTTGAAACTTATTTCGCTCTGTTTTTGTGGGTTCTGCTGCTTTAGAATTTGTGCAGAGCCATTTTGTTTTACAGGTATTTGGGGTTTGGGGGAGAGCTCAAAGAAATCACTACTTTTAGTCTGCCATCTTGGCTCCCTCCCATTTTTCCTACCTCTATAAAATAATTTTGGTAGTTTCACTGCTATGGCACTGAATAAGAAGAATTAATTTAGGTAGAATTGACCTTAGCTTGAAAAAGCCAATGATCCCCACTGCATCTTGGGCCATCTTCAGTTGTCCTGATCTGGCCCCTGGACCAAGATGGCTGCAGAGGTGAAAGAGAGGCTTATGACTTTGCACAGCACTCCTTCGTTTAAATCTAATTCACTTGCATGTCATGGCATCACCTTCCTGGTGGTATGTCTTTTTTTAATGAAGGAAACAGAAACCTCTTTGAGTAGAACACTAGCTACCCACTGGAGACTAAACTGGAACTGGCTAGTTGGGCAATAGATTTTTCTTTCTTTCTTTCTTTCTTTCTTCTTTCTTTCTTTCTTTCTTTCTTTCTTTTCTTCTTCTTTTTCTTTCTTTCTTTCTCTTTTCTTTCTTTCTTTCTTTCTTTCTTTCTTTCTTTCTTTCTTTCTCTCTTTCTCTCTATCCACATAGAGTATCACACTCTTACTTGCTAGTATTATGCTCAAAGGAAATGTAAATTTTTAATCTCTGAAAATTGTTTCTCCTTTTCTATTAAAGAGAAGCCTTACCACCAAATCACACTAGGTCTCATTGATTGGACAATAATAGTTTCTAGACCAAGCCCTACTTGGGCATTGTTTGAGCCCTGATTGGTTCAGAACAAATGTAAATGGTAGTGATTGTTTTTTCTGATTTGGACAGAAGTGCTGAGGATCTTCCCCTCGTATCTTTTTTTAAGGGCCTTAGTCACAATGAGACCTGTTAGGGACCTTAGCTGCTAAAGGCCAAGGATCCTCACTTCTTCCTTAGCCATCTCCAGTTATCTTGATCTGTATCTGGTCACTGGACTCAGATGGCTCTGAAGGTGAAAGTGAGCCTGGTGACTTTGCATAACCTTCTCTCCAATTCACTTGCATGTCATTATATCACCTTTCTCATGGAACTGTCCTCTTTGAGAATGGAGGACAAATAGGAAAAATAACGGCAGCAAAAAAGGCCTTCCAAAACAAGGTCCCACCCAGAAACCAGGTACAAACCCCTCTGCCCTATATCACAGATTACTCCATACTCCTCAGTTCATAGCCCCAGCCTCCTTTCACTCCCTAAAAAGGATCAGGAGGATTAAAGCTTTCTTAGACTCTCACAGAAGTCATTCTATCAACTATTAGCAAAAAATAAAACAGCAGTTTGGCCAGTGAGTGCCTTTGGCATTCACACTTCATTCCAGCTCAGCAGCCAATCAAAAGGCTTTCCTTCATCACTCAACAAGCAAACAATAGTTATAGACTACCTGCAAATGCTATGAAATGAATACTTTGTCTTCTCCATTGCATATCATTCTGTAAATTTAAAAGCTGCCTCACAAAATCCCCATGGAGGTCCCCTCAGTCCTCATTCAGTAGCTATTTTTAATGGAATTGCTTTTTTCTAACTTGTCTCTTCTTGCAGGCTTTTATTAGTAATACACAAAGTGGTTCATGCTTTTAGGAAAGGATTTATAAATCCTACTTATTGTTTCAATAAATATTAGCTGAAACTCTAGGGTTCTCTAGATAGAACATATCTAAAGGAAAGTCACTTAACCTTGTTTGCCTCAGTTTCCTCATATGTAAAATAAGCTGGAGAAGGAAATGGAAAACAACTCCAGTATCTTTGCATAGAAAACCCCAAATGGGTTTAAGAAGAATCAGACATGGTTGAAAAATGATTGAGGAAAACATAAAACAAAATAGAATTTGTCAATAGTTCTAAAGTTGTTTCCTCTTTGCTTAGGCATATTATCAAAATTCCTTTTTTTGTTTCTATTGTTATACCTAATATTTCTAGCTACATTAAATAATACCTGTGGCAGCAGACACCCTTTCTTTCCCCCTAACTTCTTGGAAAGGTGTCTTGTGTTTCTTTCAGTACAGATTATGCTACATTTGGATTTTGATAGATAACTTTATCATATTAAAGAACTCTCCATTCGTTTCTATGCCTTATGGTATTTCTAACTTGAGTTTTGTGCTTTATCAAAAAGTTATTCTACTTCCATTGATGTAATCATCTAATTTGTATTAGTTTTGTTATTAATGATCTATTAAACTGATGGTTTGTAAAATAGTGAACCACCTTGTATTCCTGATAAATATCCAATGTGTTCCTATTGGGAAATTTCTAAATATATTGCTGGAACGTCTTTGTAAGCATGTTATTCAATATTTTCCTTGATTATTCTTTTAGAGATAGTTTTTATCGTTTTCTTCTCTGATTAATCTCTCTAGTTGAGGTTGTCAGGATCACCTGTGTTCTATGAGAGAAATTTTGAAGCATGCCTTCTTTCTATATTTTGCCAACCAATTTGAATGGTATCAGAATGCGTTATTCTTTGAATGTTTTCTAGAATTCACTTGTTTTCCCTAAATGGTCAAAAACATGGGAAGACTTAGATGAATCGATGCAAAGTGAAGTCAGCACAACAGGAGAACAATCTACAGTAAACAAAATATTGTAAGAGATAATCAGTTGTGAAAGACTGAGTAACTCTGATGAAGGCTCATGAAATAATTGCTATCCCCTTCTAGATAGAAAATTGATCAACTCAAAAGAAGACTGAAGTACAGATAGCCTCACTTTGCATATATTCATATTACACAAATTACACTTTACATACATAAGCATTCTAAAGACATTACGTTCAAAAAACCCCACATACATTAACTTCACTGTAAAGTACTTTGCTTTCTCTCTCTCTCTCTCTGTCTCTGTCTCTCTCTCTGTCTCTCTCTCTGTCTCTGTCTCTTCTCTCTGTCTCTCTGTCTCTCTCACCTCCAAGTGCTCAATAAAACCAGTCAGTAAAGGCAGAAGAACAGAGGACATAGAGACAACTGTCACTACCTCTGAAAGAGAGCCTTCACCTGCTTGCCTGTTTGCCCCATGTGTTCTTCTCTTGGTTCAGGCCTCCACATGGCTGACCCTAGGCCCTCCTGTTCTTGCTTGCTGCCCAAACCCCAAGTGTCCTTGAACCATGTGCCAGTCCCCTCCTTTCACAGATGGAGGCCCCTTTCCCATTTATCTCCTTCCCTCCCATGTCAGTGGAGAAATTCACATTACTTAAAAATCTCTTTAAAATACTTCTGTGTCCATTACTAAAGCAAGAAATCTGTATATTTTTTCTCTTTTATTTTTTGTTTTTATTTTTCAAAATATAGCTGCTGTGGAAATATGTTTTGCATGACTTTGCATATATAATGGGTAGCATATGACTTGCCTAGTGAATGAGGGGTAGGCTTTAAGAAAGTAGAATGTTTGGAAATTAACTTAAAAATAAATTTTTCAAAATAATAAATAAAGCCATCTGGTCCTAGAGTTTTATTTTTCTTTATACCCCATTCATTTTCTTGTAGTGACATAATATTGTGTAATTTCTCTTCTTTTTTTCCTGTTAATCCATTGTATTTTTAAAAAAATATTCATCTATTTCATTTAAAATGTACATTCTTCATACATAATATGTATTTTTGCTTTTGATTTATCTGAGGTCAGGATTGCTGCCCTTGCTGTTTACTTCAGCTGTAGCACAATATATTCTCCTGCAGCCTTTCCTCTGACTGAATAACAATTTAGAAATTCTAAAATGAATATCAATTCAGATATTCTAAAAATTAATGTAGAGACGAATCAAATTGAGAGTAAGAAAACTATTGAACTAATACATAAAACTAAAATCTGGTTTTATTAAAAAAACAAAAAATAGATAAACCCTAATCAAACTACCAGTATCAAAAATGAAGAAGGAGAATTTGCCAGCAATGAAGAGGAAATTAAAGCAATTTGCCCAATTGTTTGCCACTAAATTTGACAATCTTAATGAAATGGATGAATATTTACAAAAATGTAGATTGCCCAGATTAACAGAAGAGAAAATAAAATACTTGAAAACACTTCAAAGAAAAACCATTTCTGAAAAACAAATTAAACAGGCCATTAATGAACTCCTTAAGAAAAAATCTTTATAGCCAGATGGATTTACAACTGACTCTATTAAACATTTAAATAATAATTAATTCCAATACAATATGAACTATTTGGGGAAATAGACAATGAAGGTGTGCTAACAAATTCTTTTTATATTACAAATAGGGTTTTGATACCTAAAAGGGGAAGAACCAAACCAGAGAAAGTTATAGGCCAATTTCCCTGATGAGTAGAGATGAAAAAATTTTAAATAAAACATTAGGAAAGAGAATACAGCAACTTATCATGAGGGCAACACACTGTGACCCAGTAGAAGAGCTGGTTCACTCTAAGGAAAACTAAGAAGAAACAAAGTTATCACTGTTTGCAGATGATATGATAATATACATAGAGAATCCTAGAGAATTCTAAGAGATTCAAAAGAATCTCTTAGAGAATCAGGTAAAAAAAACCAACATCATAATAATAAATAACTTTAGCACAGTTTCAGGACATAAAATAAGCCCACATAAATCATCAGCATTCCCATATATTACTAACAAATCCCAACAGCAAGAGATAGAAAGAGAAATTTCATTTAAAATTACGGTAGACAATGTAAAATATTAGGGAATCTACCTCCCAAGACAAACCCAGAAACTATATGAACACAATTACAAATACTTTTCACACAAACAAAGTCATATCTAAATAACTGGAAAAATATCCGTTGCTGAGGCATATGCCAAGTTGATGTAATGAAAATAACAATTCTACCTGAATTAATTGACTTATTCACTGACATACCAAACTGCCAAAAACTTTTATAGAGCCTGAAAAAAATAATAACAAAATTCAACTGGAAGAACAAAAGGTCCAAAATATCATGGGAATTAATGAAAAGAAATACAAAGGAAGGTGGCCTAGCCATACTAGTTCTCAAATTGTATTATGAAGCAGGAATCATCAAAATGATTTGGTACTGGCTAAGAAATAGAGTGGTAAACACCCCATAAAAAGAAAAGACAAAACTTGGATTTCTTCTCAGGAAAGCAGGGACAAAAAGTTTTGTGATGATTGTCCAGATTGCAGGGGACACTGTGATCTTTTTTTGGGGGGGGCAATTGGGGTTAAGTTACTTCCCCAGGGTCACACAGCTAGTAAGTGTCAAGTGTTTGGTCTGAGGCCGGATTAGAACTCAGGTCCTCCTGACTTCAGGGACAGTGCTCTACCCACTGTGACATCTACCTACCTCAACTGTGTTCTTAATACCCTTGACATAGAAGATATAATTGGAGTTGATTACACACACACACACAAAAAGAAGTATGATTGTGAAAGAGAATGAATATCTTTAGGTAAAGAAGACAGAGAAGAGATGTGTCTTTATCAGTATAGTTAGTTTTAGTAAACTAAAGGGAGCTACCTGTCAGGCAAGATAAGGCAGAGAAGTAGTCCAGACCCTGTTGAAGTCCTGCCTTTTTAGGAATTAAGCCTTTTTGTACCATTTAGGGAAGCAAAGAAGACACTGAAGGGAACCAGCTGTTGCAGTTGGTTGATTCCTCAGTCATACTAAGAAGAATGTCAAATATGGAACAAAATGGATTTGGTTATATCCTACCAAAAATCTAGTTCTGACATTTCCCCAGCACTATTTAGTAAGTTCTCCAAACAGCCAATATTTCAATATCCTGTAGAAGCCCACATGAAAGGATGAAAATCACAATTATAGCCAAATACAAAATTTTACTTTTGAATTTACTTTTTTCTTACATTTAGACCCTAACTGACAAATTAGATCTTTCAGAGGTATTAGACTAGAAAAAAGATATAATTACAAATTTACAAACTAACTCCCCAAACACATGAAAGGCAGAATCCTCCCCTCCCCCACAATATACCACCTCTTATTCTAGAAAGGAGAAAGAGAGTAGGAATATATTTTAGCTTAATTCCTGTAGAGCCTAGACCCAAGTTCCAGGTACAAGACCCACCCTATTCCCCACGCTCCAGTCCCAGATAACCCAATTTTTATGAGATTCTCAGCAAGCCACCTGCAAAATCCCTTCTGGAATCTCGGCTTCAAGGTCACTGTGGCTTCAACTGCGATGGGGAGCACCACCAGCACCTAGAACTGAGAAGAACACATGGAATACAATAGAAAAAATAAGCTCCAGGCCCATATCTCTGAGGAGAAGTCAAAGGAAGAGGCCAGGAGAAGGAAATGCTTCCCCTCTGACTGGTTCAGTTCATGGTCACTAAGTTGTGGTTAACTGTGCCTTTTATCCTCTGAATTCAGCAAGGGTGAGCAGGAGAGACATAATATCCCATCCTACAAGCAACCATTGGTGCAGGAAACCCATTAGAGGTGATGTGGGCATGCCCACAATAAGGCTCCTTACATAGAGAAACACAGACTCTCAGAGCTGCAGGAGCCTGTAGGAAACCCTCTCAACTGGGGCAGCCCCAGGCCAAGGATGATCCTGCCAGGATGAAAACCTGGCTGTGCCTAGACCGACCTCGCGCCCTCTTTGTCCCCGCATTCCCTCTAGCTCGCGCCCAGCGTTCTTCAGGCGTTACAACGGTAGACACCAAGGGACGCGGACGCTGATGCGGATGCGGATGCGGATGCGGACTTGGACGGTGCGGTCGGAGAGCACACCTAGCGGGATCAGCAGGTAGCCCATAGAGACGCGCCCGGGCACATTGTGGCCGGGAGACAAGGTGGTAGAGAGGGGGATGGTCTGGAGCTCCGTGCCCTCCTCTGTGCTGGGGAACAGTGTCTGCACCTCCTCTTGCCTGCTCACCCTCATTCACAGGGCTCATCTACACGCTAAAGTCTTGCTCCTGGACGCAGTTGCCTCTGTTCTTTCACTTAACATCTGCCCCCAAATCCCCAGGAACAGCGATGTCCATGACTGAGCGGAGTCCCTCAACCACAGGCTCTTTGGCCCCTGCTTCATCTCCCTCTCCTACAAACAACACCAAAATCCAATAGTCCTGGCCGAGGCGCATTTCCGAATGCCAAGACATGGCATGACTTTCCACCGCCCTCTCGGACAAAGCCCTTTTGTTTTCCCTAGTGGTGTAAGCGCCTGTGTGTGTGTGTGTGTGTGTGTGTACGTAACGATTTGCGTTTGGGGGGAGGGAAGGCAGGCCACAGTCCAGGGCACAGCGCTGACCCTCCCAATGCCCTGGCCCCATATGCCCCTCTTGTCGGGACAGAATGGGGCTCATTAGCATGTTATACCTAGTCTCAACCTCCCAATGCCAGTGCCCAGCTGGTCTCTAGCAAAGCTTCTAAACTGGGGAAGCCCCAGGCCAAGGATGATCCTGCCGGGATCCAAATCTGGCTGCCCCTAGCAAGAGCTCGCGCCTTCTTTGTTCTCCCAATTCGTCTGGCACGCGCCAGCATTCCCCCGACCTCACTCTAGTAGCCATCAAAGGACCCGGACGCTGATGCAGATGGGGCGCTCCGGGAGTGGACATAGCCGTCTCAGCAGGGACCCCGTCGGGCCACACTGTGGCATGGCGTGGCCGGGAGAAAAGGTGTTAGACAGGTGGAGTTTCTGAAGCTCCGTGCCCTCCTCTATGCGAGGGCACATCTGACCCCCTCCCCAGAGTCACCTGCTTTGCACCGCTGCCTCCGCTCCATCCCCTAAGCTCTCCCCACAAAATCCTCAGGAACAGCGACGTCCATGACTCAGTGGAGTCCCTCAGCGCCAGGACTCTTTGATCCACTGCTTCATGTCCCTCTCACACAAACAAACAAACCAACCGAAAATCGAGTTGACCAGGACAGGGCTCAAGTCCCAACGCCAAGGAATGGCATGCATTTCACCTCCCTCTACGACAAAGTCTGGTTGATTTGCCTAGTGCTGTGAGTGCCTGCGTACACGTGTGAGAGACAGTGGCCTCTGTGTGCGTGCCTTTGTTTCTGTGTACCGGCGTACGTGAGTGTGCTTGGGAAGAGGGAGGACTGGCAACAGCCCTGTGCCCAGGGTTGACTCACCTAGTGTCCTCGTGGCACATGCCCCTCTTGTCTGCCCAGAATGGGGTTCATTACCCACCTATGCCCGGCCTTGGCTGTGCTCCTCCTGCAAACACCAGAGTCCAGCTGCCTTCTAAGCAACCGTGTAATGGGGGGCAGCCTCAGGCCAAAGATGATCCTCCCAGGATGAAGGCCCGGCTGGCCCTAGCCCCAGTGCACTCCCGCTCTCTCCTCGCGGCCCCTTTGATGCGTGCCCCGCTTTCCCCACGAGCTCCCTTACGTGTTATCCGGGTCTCCGCTAAAGGACTGGGAGGGAGACTTTTCCATGGAAGTGGCCGCCAGGGCAGGGAGCAAGCAGTGTCGACAGGTACGGGGGTGGGTCTCCCCCTGCCAGGACAGGGACAGCAGAGGAGGTGTGGGCAGTTGCAATGTCTGCAGCCCTGGCTGAGGACACAATTCCCTCCTGTGTGCCACGACACAGTGGCTGCCCCTTCTTTTCTCTGCACAGCCTCTGCACAAAGGCACATCTGCCTCTCTTCCATCCCCTAACTTCCCCTACATAAACCCCCAGCTACAGGGGTGTCCATGCCTCACTTGAATCCCCCAATGCGAAGCATTCTTTTCCCCCTAGTTGATCTCTCTATCCCACAAACAAAACAAAACAAAACAAACAAACAACACACACAACAGAAAACAAAACAAAACAAAAACAAAACTGCAATATGGAGCTGCACAGGGCTTGACAGTTGAGAAATCCCTGAGGAGGCATTAAGGTTGGAGTTCATGAGAAGGCAGTGGGAAGGCCTAGGGCCTGCCTTGGAGGGGGGGGGACCACTTGTCAACATTAACTCATTTGTAGTATGAGTATGATATTCCTTAAAAGTTGTGATGATGAAATGAAGGAATAAAAAGTCTTTGGAGGGCTAGGCCTGATTCTCATGAAGTCCATTGCCTAAGGGTCAGGGTTAGGATCAGGTGGTTAGCGTGGACCAGTCCATGTGACCCCTTCCACCTACCAGAACAGGGTTTTGGGTGGTGGGGGAAGCCAAAGCCTTGGAAGAGAAGGCAGTCCTTTCCCTCAAGCTTATAATCTATGGGGAGAAGAGAAAGTGGTGTTTGTGAAGCAAGCTGAGAACAAACACAAGGCCAGTGTCACAAGCTCAGATTGGATAAAGATGCACTAAGGGGGAGATCCAGAAAGCAGTTAGCAGAGAGTGGGGGCTCTGCTTCAGTAGGGAAGCCTGCCACAGGATCTTTGGGAGAGTAGACTTGGTTGCCAGGCTGAGGCAGGGCTGAGCTGAGGCCATGAGGTTAGTGAGGTTGACCGTGGTAGGCAGCCATCATGAATGAGCCTTGCAGCTGCTTCAGAAACACTGGAGGAGAGAAGCTGCCAGCCCATCTTTCCTTTTGGAGGAAGAAGTCTGGGGAATGTGGTCCCTTCCTTTCAAGGTCAGCAGCATCAGTGCCGTCTGAGGGTCTCCCAGAAAATAGCGTCAAGTGACTCAGTCAGTAAGCACTGGTTCTCCTTCTTTCTTTGTGGAATTTCTAGAATTACTCAAGTCAAACGCTTGGAGGATGTCTCGGCGCAGTGAGCGCCTGCGCCTCCGATACCAGGCACTTGTTGATGGGCAAAGCAGCAGCAGCAGCAGCAGAGGGAGTTCCCAGGTGGCTGGCCAGCACACCAACTTCAGGGAGGGTCCTCTCAGGTAAGAGGAGCCAGAGGAGACTAAGCTGCCTTCTCCATCACAACGGCCCGGGGCAGCCAAGGGCCTTGGCTCTTGCCATGTGCACATTTCTTTCCTGCCCCCACTTTGGGTGGAGCCATCACTCTACTGCTTGCTTTCCCCGCAAACAAGAGAATTTCCTCCCCCTCTTGCACCCCAACTTTTGGCTGCTGCTGCCTTCTGCTTCTGAGAACAGGAACTGGGCCAGAGGCAACTTGGAGCATGGAGAAGGCTGGAGACTTTGAGGCCTGAAACTGGGCAGGGAACAAGCCCTCTCAGCCATAGACCTCTTCTCCCTGGCCCCAAGGCCTAAGCTTCTTAGGGTGAAGCCAGGTGGGTGAAGAGCCTGTGGGTGAGAGACATTTTCAGATGACTCTTAGCTCCTGTCATACCTCATCTTGGTGGTTTCATTTGCAAAGAGGCCCTTACTGGCCCGGGGTAGCTGGCCTTGGTTCAATCTTGCCTCCTGTATGAAAAATTAGTTATCTCTTGAAGGAAGAAGAACAGCAAAAGAGGGCTTTGGCTATCATTTTCTTTCATCCTCCAAGTCTCCAGCAAAGTCTCATGCCCCTCCAGGCCTTGCCCCTTCCTTTTCTTTCTCACCTGTCTTCTTTTTCACCCTCATATCTTTTCTCTTCATGCTTGCTGTCCCCCAGGACTGTGAGGAGGAAGTCGAGTATGGTCCGAAGCCTCTCACCAGGCCTCTCACCAGCCCCTCACCTGCTAACAGGTGTAACAGGCTGGAAGAGCCCCGGATCCACCTCAGGGTACTTCTCTGAGGATGATGGTGCAGGTAGGCATCACTTCTTCTGCCCTGGAGCCCCAACCCCAGGCACTGCCCCACTTCCTTCAAAGGGTGGTCCATAGCTGGGGGTGGGGCAGGCGTCTCTCAGATACCAGAAAGAGAGAACTCTGTAAGCTAGCTCCAGGTAGGGGTGTGGAGGGTGGAGATGGGGCTCAAGATCCCAAACGTGCTTGTCTCTCCTTCTGGCTGGATCCTCATTTCTTCCCTTCCCTTCAGGGCACTCCCCCTTATCCACCAGCCTGGCTCTGCATCCAACTTCAGTAATGGTGCCTCCCAAGTTGGCATTTTTAGCTGCATGGCAATAAACTTTTCAGGTGGCTTCTGCCAGTGGGTGGGCACAGTGCCCAAGGGAGCGCTGATGCAGTGTACCTAGAAGAGCTTCTTCATGCCTATGCAAGGGCAAGCTGAGCCAGGCTGGAGGAACTCTAGCACACTGTGGGGAGATGGGCTTATTATGGACATATCCCCAGGCAAAGCTGAAGAGCTGTGGGAGGATGGAGGAGCAGAAGAGCAAGAAGCGGCTGCAGAGTTGGCAGGCTGGGAGGGGGTAGATGCAAGAAAGGATGGGCTGGCAGGGGGGAAGCCTTGGAATCCCTCTGCTCGGATCTTGACAAGTTGGCTCTTTGCAGCATTCCAGTGGTGCCTGAAAAACACCTGGCACTGCGTGACCACTGCTGCCTCCCTCCAGGACTTCTTTCTCTCAATCAGGTCAGTGAGGCCTCCCTGGGGCCTGACACAATCTAGCATCCACAGTCCTCAAAGTCAATTTCCCCTTGGGCTTTGCTCTGTTTCTTTTCAGCTTTTGCAGACTTTTATGCACTGAATCTTATGAGAGACTCAGGTCAGGGCTAGGGCTGTGCTGGAAACAGCTGGAACCTGCTCCTGAGAGTCAGCTACCAAGTAGGGCTTCATTGAGTGTCTCCACTGAAGAAGATGATGGGAGAAGTGGTTTGGGTGTGCCCTGCCCTCCTGCAGAGCACACGCCAGCCCCCATTCGTCTTGGCTCTTCAGGGAAGTGGGTTGGCTCCAACTCTAAGTGGGACTCTCTTCCTGAGTATCTCTTAGGAGCTCTCCCCTCACTAGTTCCTGCCTCTGATCACAAGTGAATCTGGTGAGTTCACCTCTGCTAGTCTGAGGCTCCTGAGTTTCCAAGGACACTCCCTCCTTTGGGGTTCCAATCCAGAATTTTCTGCCCAGTCTTCCAGATCTCCAGGCCATGCTTGCAGTTTCTCTGTGGAGGAGCATGGCCAGTTTTCCAGGCGGCATCCAGGGCTGAGTCCAGGAGCCTCTACAGCAAAGGTGGGGAACCTGAGGCCTCCAGGCCACATGTGGCCTTCTAGGTGCTTGGGGGTGACTCTTGGACTGAATCCCAGTTTGACCAGATCAATTGATTCTGTGAACTCTGGCCACACCAGAGGACCTAGTGGAACACATGTGTCCTCGAGGCCCACAGGTGGCCCAGCCCTGCCCTGGATTCTTGGGGTCACAGGCTGGGCCAATGGTGACCAGCCTGCCTCAGCAGGGCTTCGTCCTGCAGCTCTTCCAAGCCCAAACTGACAAGCACTGTAAGGACTTAGACAAAAGAAGACTGCCTAATTCATGAGCACCATATGAACCTAGTTCTGATGGAGGCCTGATAGGGACATACCTTCCACTGCACCTGTCAAAGGGCAACACGTCACCTTGCGTAACAACATGAGTGCCTTCCAAAAAGCCACGTTTTCTCCTTCCACTTTACCCCAAGGGCTTTCCATGCCAGCCCTGCTCTCCTCTTGTTGGGTACCCAGTGGCAGATGGAGGAGGTGGGAGGGGCAAAAGTGGGCCCACCCTTTGGGTTCTTTCATTTGCCAATCAGGGAGGGTCTCCCAGGAACCTGGGGTGGGGAAGGGCAGGCACTAACATGTCCTCCTTCACCCTGACGAAATCCAGGAAGTTTTGCACTCGCAAGAAGGGGCTCGTCTTTGTCTTGGGCTTGCTGTTGCTTATGGCTTCGCTGGCTTATGGTGAGTCTTGTGGAGTGCCCGGGGTGGACCCACCAGATGGGCGGGAAGGATCAGGCCGTGGGGACACAACCGCCAAAGTTTGGAAGACAGAGCTTTGAAGGGCAGCCTTTAGGGAGCCAAAGGGTCAAAAGCCCTGGGAAAAGGGACCCAGGCCACATATGGGCAAGCTCTTGTGCCGCACATGTCAGAGTTCTGTCCTGTCTCCCCTTCTCCTCTCCATCCAATCCAACAAACCTTTATCATACACCTTGTGTGTGCGGGCCTCACAGCCTCATGCTGCAAGATCAGGGTGGCCATCCCGCCCACCTTGAGCATGTCAGGGGCAGGGAGGTGATTTCTCTACACCCTCAGTGGTCACTGACCTGGCACCTGAGGCTGGGAGATTGCTAGAGGAGCTGAGTCAGGAAGGAATCTGTTCTCTGAGCTAGACACACAGCCAATGCCAGGTCTGGAGGGCTTTGCCCTTTGAAGTTGGTGACAACAGACAGGGCGTTCCTCCCTGCATGATCCCAGAAGGGCTGCACTCTTGGACAGGAGCCATGACATCACACAGTGATCACTTGATCACTGTGACATCAAGTCCAGCTAGGGAATGATGACACCACAATCAGATGGTCACCAGGGGCTGTCTGCAGTCAGCCTCTCTGTAGAGCTTTCTGGTCCTCATTCAAAATGGACAGGGCCATGTGTTGAGCAGGCTTGGGACCACAAGGCAGCACTTGGAGGTTCAGTCTCCATGTCCTCTCCCCAGATGAATCTTTTCCCTCATGTTTGCCTTCATCCAAAAGGATTTCATGAGTTCTGAGAGGATCATGAGAGAGGGAACCTTTTCCTGAAGGCTTTGGGGTGCAGCTGGCTCTAGCCATACCTTCCAGATCAGGTGACCCCTAGTGCATCTGCCTTCCTGGGGCTGGGGTCCTAGCTCACTTAGAGGTGACACTGCCATACTCTGTCTGGGTGGAAGTCCTCACCCTGGACTTCTTGCCCTTCTGGCACCTCAGCCTCTACCTCAATTAGCCTTTTGTCCCATGTGCTAGGTGCTTGGTATTTCTACCCCTATGGACTACAGACCTTACCCCCTGCTGTGCTCTCCTGGTGGGCAGCCAAGGGCAGCAGCAGGACAGAGGACCGTTGGGAATCAGGACAGTCCCCCTCATATTTCCAGGTCAGTGTCCAGCTCAGTGTCAGGAATGCTTTGCACAAGATGGCCAGACAAACCGCTCACAATCCACTTCATTCCTCTCAACCCAGTGTGGGAGACAGGATCAAAGTTCAAGCTTTGCCATTTGCTGACTTTCAGACCTTGGCCAATTCAATGTCTGCCTCTCCAAAACTCAGCCTCATCATTTCCCCCGCTTCAATTGAAATCAGTTGCCTCCCACAAGAGGCCTCCCCTAGCACCTTGTCACACGGTGCGGTGACCCGGGACCTGGGAGCCCGGGGAGACTAGAACACTTCACCAAGGGGGAAGACATGAAGGCCATGTGCAGATCATGTTGGCTACCCACCAACAGCTTATCCATTTGAGTTTTGGAGCCATGATGAGCTTGCAGGCAGATCAAAAGTTCAAACAAGAACAGAAATAACCCAAATTCATACCAAACTTTATCTATACAATAGTACACACACACACACACACACACACACACACACACATATTTATCAGTGACTTTAGAGTTTCTCGTTCTGCTTTCATATCCCCCACCTTTCTCAGTATAGCCTCTCCATCTCCCCTTCGCACATAGCCATCCCTTAAGCAGAAGAATAAAACAAGAGGGAAAGAAACGAGTTCAGGAAAACCAACCAACTCAGCATCAGAGATCTGCCTTCTGTGCAGATTCCATGTCAGTAGACTCCCAGCCCAGCATTAGGGGAAGAGAAGAATGTCCTCCTTGCTCATCTTTGGGGCCACGCTCGGACATGATCTTTTCACAACATTTAGTCTGGGATGTTGCTTAATCGCTCCATTTACATGGTTGTCTGTGGTGCTTGTTTATCTGGTACTGTTCCTTCATTTCTCTCACTTTGCCCCACTTCATATAAGTCTTGTCATGTGTATCTGTATACAACACACTTGTGCTTCCTTACAACATTCGAATACTTCATTGTGTCCATAAGCCACAGTTGGTTTCGCCATTCCCCTGCGGATGCTTCTCGCCTTTGTTTCTGGTTCTTTGCTGCCCAAATACTTTCCTGGTGGTGGGATTGGTATGACACTGAATAAGTAAGTGAATTTAGGTACTTTGGTCCCTTTGCTCTGTTGGCTTGACATACCCATGAGCAATGAATCTATCTCCAATTGTTGAGATTTGTCTCTCTGTGGGAAGGATGTTTTGTAATGGTGTTCCTGGAGTTCCGCTGTGTGTCTTGCTAGGTATACTCCAGGTATTGTATGCGGACCACTGCTGTTTTCAATGGAATATCTCTATCTTATCTCTTCTGCTGGATTTTCTTAGTTGATGTATGGAAATGCTGATGGTTTTCGTGGGTTTCTTTTCGATCCTGCAATTTGGTTGAAGGCGTTGTTTTCACCGATTTCTTTTCGTTGACTCTCTAGGATTCTCCGGGTAAAGGTTGGTGTTTTCCTCGGTCTCATTGTGTCCTCTTTTTCCTTACAGGAGCTGGAAAGCGGGGTGGTGCACAAGACATCTGAGTGGCACAGGTAAGGCCCCCAAATGACTGGCAAAGAGAAAAGGAGGGAAGGAGGGGTCGAAAGCTAGAGCAGAGCGAGCACAAGTGACATTCCCTGGGAGACGGTGGTCAGTGGAGCCAGAAGCCTTGGGTGAGCATGTGCATAGGATGGATCCAAACTGAAGCAGACCTCAGAGAACAGTTGAAGGTACTGAGGCCTGGGAGGGAAATGGTGTGCCCAGGGTCTCGCAGGGAGTGGATGTCAGCAAAGACTTTCAGCCAGGCCTCTGACTCTGTCCTTCGCACTGAGTCATGGTTGTGTTCAGGAGAACCCCTTCAGTTCCATTTCCTGGCCTCTGTTTGACTCCATCCTCCAGTGCCTATTCTCCAGCTTGACCTTGCCCTTTCTTTTTGTCATTGGCTAGTTCTTCCCAAGAAGGCTTTGTGGAAAAAGGCCAAAGCAGATGGGTTCCCTAGAGGCCCAGCTGGTTGGCCTGAGGCAGGAGCTAGTGGCCTTGAGCCAGAGCCAGGCTGAGGTGGAGAAAGAATACACCTTGGGCCAGAGAAGATGGTGGCCCTGCGCAATGAGGTGAGTCCTCCCATCCCCGACTTAGGCCACCTGCATCTCTCCATCTAAATTGGGCTATGTCAGCCAAGGGAGGTACCACCCTCGAAGCTGTCCACTGGGCGCTTCCCATACATGTAGGCCTACTGGGTGGACTTTGTGATATGGACAGGACATTCCTCATCTGTTACCTGGGAGAATAACAGCCCCTAGAGGGTTCAATGAGATTATTAAGCAGTGGAGAAATGCCAGTCGCTTGGTTCACCAACCCTTCCCTGACACCAAGCTGGCATGTGCTGACCCCAGAACTCAGAGTGACTCTAGACACCCCAGGCCCCCTGTCCAGGCCCTCTTGCTTCCTCATTTCTGCTGGTGCTCAGGGCTTTGCTGAGCTCTTTCGTCTGGTGGCTTCTAGGTGGAGTCTAAGGTCCCTGGCTGGATTCAGCAGGTCTTTCATTTGAAGCTAGGGGAGGTGCAGGCCCAGCTTCGTGACCTAGAGCACCGAATCCTGAGGTATGTGACAGAGGAGCAGGATAAGTGTGCGAGCAAAGCTGCTGCCATCTTGAGGCTGAGCCTTGTGAAGGAAGGAGTGACCAGGGGTGACAAAGGAGGTGAGGTCTGCCCCACTCGCTATCTTCCTGGCTGGGGTCACTGGTTTGCCCTGAGAGGAGCTGCCAGGAGGGAGGGGGAAACCCTGGCAGACCAGGTAGCTCACTTGCCCGGCCCTGCATGGACTGGGCCAGCCCTGCAGGTGGCCCATCCCCTGAATGGTGCTTGCCTGTCTTTTAGGAAGTACACCAGATCGTAGAGCAGGCACTGAAAAAGTACAGTGCAGATCGCATCGGGCTGGTGGATTATGCCCTGGAATCTTCAGGTAGGTGGCCTGCAGAAAGCCAGAGGGCTTGGGACAAAAGGGATTGGAAAATCAAGAGGACTTGAAGAGACAGGAGGAATTGACAAATGAAGATGCCCCTTATGGGCCGGGGCAGTTAGGAGGGCTGATGGCCAGGCAGCGCCCCTCACCTTGAGGGCTCCCTCAGGCCATCTCTGGGTCCTCCCAGCCCTCAGGTCTCCCCCACTCCTTTCCCTGTTGCTCTTTCAGGGGCCAGCATCGTCAGCCGCCGCTCGTCACAGACTATGGCATGAGGACGGAGTGGTCTGGCCATTTCACTCTTTTTGGCATCCCCTTGTGGCGCTATTTCCAGTCCCCAAGACTCATCCTCCAGGTAGCGCTGAACAAAGGTCCCCCAACTTGCCTCTCTATGTCGCATGTGTCAGCGTCCTCTGTCGAGGCTGGGCACCCAGGGCAGAGTGGCCCCACCACCAGGACCTGTTCCATCTGCTGCCTCCTTTTCACCTGCCTTGTCTTGTGCCCACAGCCAGACGTCTACCCTGGCAACTGCTGGGCATTCAGGGGCCACCAGGGCTTCGTCGTGGTGCGCTTGTCTGCCCGCATCCAGCTCACTGCCATCACCTTGGAGCACGTGCCAAAAGCTCTGTCCCCAACCGCTGACATCCCCAGTGCCCCAAAGGACTTTGTCATCTTGGTGAGTACCTGAGCTTCCCAGCTCTCCTTTCTAGAGTGGTAGAAAGTGGCTTCGTCACAGCAGTATTGCCAGCTGAGGAATGCGGCGGTGTGCCCATTTGACACGTGTGACATTGAGGCTGGTCTCCTGACTCCAGGCCCAGCCCTTCTGCTCCTCCCCCTCTTCTTCAAGAGGAACCAGGCAAGGACAATGACAGCAGCCAGAAGAGCCAAGATGAAACTGCTACCACAAGGACCTTTTCGACAGCAAGTTGCCTCCCTGGCCACGTGTGCCATGGTTTAGCTGGTCTGGGACGGTGACCACCATGCCCTACATAGTCACCACTCAGGGCAGAATTGGAAGATCCACCTGAGGAGGATTTGAGAGAAAAGAGGGAGCCAGAGCAGAAGGTGACAAATGGAGGCAAGAGGGACACTTTAGGATCCCAATCCAGATCGAGATGAAGCAATTGAGGCTCACACGACTTAGTGGCTTGTGCCAAGCCATTCAGAGGCTTAGGGGAAGAAGCTGAGAGGGAGGCCAAGAGCTTGGAGGGCAAAGGCTCTGTCTATTGAGTTAGTGAGAGAGATGCTAGCAGATGAGGGGATCAAGGAAGGCAACCTCATGGTGGCTTTTGTTGGTTCTCCTATCCCCTCCCCAACTTATCTTGCTGCTACTGCATCCTCCAGCCTGTCGTCCTCCACCTCTTCCTCCTCCCCCACAGCCTCCCCACTCCTTTCCTTCCCTGCATTGATTGGGATTCATGTGCTAACAGCATGCTATTTGTGCACAGGCCTCGCATCCATTCATCTGACCATCCATCCCCTCCCTTTGCTTTTCCTTCTGTACAGGGGCTAAATGAAGATTCTCAGGCAGACGGGGTGGCCCTCGGGCAGTTCACCTACGATAATGCTGGGGAGGCCATTCAGACCTTCCACTTGGAGGTATGCAGGGAGGCTTCCACAGCAGTCCGCCAGTGTCCCCGGAAGGCTGGTGATCTGGAAGGCAGGATCACCGGCCACAGGGCTGCTGTGCTTTTTCAGTGGCTGCAGTGGAAGCCAGGACCCCTTGGATCTGATAGCAAGCTGAGGGAAAACCTTGTGACTTAACTGAGCCACTGCTCTTTGAAGGAAGACTGGGGCACAAAGGCTGTGGGGGCAGGGCTTGCACCAAGGGATGTCAGGCCTTCCTGACCCCGCTCTCTTCTTCCCACAGGGCAACGACACAGCCCCTTACCAGCTGGTAGAGCTACGAATCCTCAGCAACTGGGGTCACCCTGACTATACGTGCATTTACCGCTTCAGGGTCCATGGGAAGCCTGCCACTTAGCCCCGCCCCAGCCTGCTGCCTTCACCCCTTCCTCCTTCAGCCGCCACAAAGCAGCTGTCTCACCTCGTTCTCCCTGCCCCCGCTTAATCTCTTCTGCCCACTGTGCCTTCTGGGACAGAGACAAAACCTTCGTGGAGCCCTCTTGCCCCACCAGGCCCACTCAGAGATGGAGAAGACAACCGGCTGCGCCTTTGCTTCTCACAAGGCCAACAACCTGGATTTGGGGGAAGTTTTAACCCAACATCACCTGCAGTGGCATTTAGAAACAGCTCGTCATCTTGCGTTGTAGCCATAGCTAGTTGGCCCCTTGTACCCACTGGGGTTTCATTTCCACTGCAGTGGAAGTTAGTACTGTTAGATAGAACATTAGTCGTGGGTTAGATAAAGCTGACAAAGAAGGGGGCTCCGAGTGCAGCCAGGGGCCATGGGGAGAGCTCCTTCCCTTCTACTCCTGCTACCAGGTTTCTCCTGCCTTCCTCGGGGGCCCAGAGACTCTACATTTCCACTTTAGCCATGCCTTCTTCCACCTGCTGACCTGAAGCTCAGTCACTGTGGTCTCTCCTTTGGGACCATCAGCTCCAGTGCTTATGGCTCTGGTGGGGAGGAGACTGGCCAGGAGCCTGAGGAGAAGGGTCCTTGCCTGGCCTCTTGTAGGGTAGGCATTGAGTCAAAGCTGCCCTTTATCCCTGAGCTGCACCTCACATGGCCCAAGTGCCTCTACAGGGAAACAGGGCATTGGAGGCTCCTCAGGCTCTTCCTCTGACCTCTGAATCTAGTTGCTTTTGAGCTTGGTTAGCATATGAGCAGGTATTAAGTTTATGGGGATAGGGGTTGGGTTGGGGGGAGCTTTTTGCAGTTAAGGCTGGTGTGGGAGAGGGAAGGCAAATGTTTTGGCCCACTGAACCTCAGATTATTATGCATAGAGAGAGAAGTGTTTCTATTGGTACAGAGATGTAGTTCAAGGGTCTTTTTTCTCAGATAGAACAGCTAAGGGCTTCATTTCTGGCTGCCTCCCTGTAGGCCCAGAGTTAAATTCACTGCAGCCCCAGCTTCCCGGGGCAGGGACCCCGTCAAGCACTGATGCCCACAATGGCATCACAGCCCTTTCTCCCTCTTACCATCAGGAGGGAAGGCAGCGGTTCACACCACAGGGCTGGCCACTGGGTCCTGAAGCCAGCAGAGGGGCCCACTCTTCTCTAGGTTTCAGGGACCAGCAGCAGCAGGTGCGGGGCTGACCCCAGCTGCCCCTCACACCCGTCTGCTCCCTCTGCTTTTGTCCCCTCCCCAGGAAGCTGGCATTTCAGGAGCTCTACATAGGAACCTCCATAGAGGGCCTTCGCTCTTTCCCATCACAAAGATTACTGTTGAATTCTCTAGTTGTGTTTTGTAGTGGATAGATTCTCATTCATGCCTAGGGGGAAAATAAATACAATTTTCTCTTGAATCTGTGTTTGCTTTCTATCTACTCCTCACAGGGAGGTTGCTGTTGAAGCCACCTGCTGGAGCAGTGGGGGCAAAGAGGCAGGATTGTGGTGGAAACCAGCTGTTCAAACGGCACCTTCTGTTCTGCTGAGGGAGGCCTGGGGGTAGGGGGAGTACACTGGGCAGTAGATGGAGCCAAGCCCAAGCCCTGTCTTGGAGATCCAGAGCTGGAGAGGGGGCCAGAGGATGCCCAAGGAGGTGGAGCATTTGGCCTAGATCCTGGGCAGCCACCGGCAAAGTCAGAATGGAAAGGGCCCCTGGAGCATCAGAGTCTTGATTGCCAGAGAAGAGCAGGCTGCTGGGAAATTGTTAGAAGGGAGCAAGTGCCTTGCAGATGGGAATTCCCCATCCCGAGGCTGGAATCTCAGTGTCAGAGCATCCCCTCAGGACAGCCTGTTCCTTAGGCTGTTGACAATAGTCTTCCCTCAGAGCAGAAGTGTGGCCAGCCACGGCTTGACCACGCAGTCCCCACACATGTCTCTAGGACAGGCAGACTGGGGAAGAAGGAACTCCATGGAGAGTAAACCAGAAATGGAAGGAGGCCTCCAGACACCGCTGGGTTTCCTGTCACCCCATCCAGAGTGGGCAGAGATAGGGCTGTGGGGCCCCAAGGTAGTCCCATTACTCTACAGAGGTTCTGAGCCCATATCTCTCTATACTTCCAAACCAGATGAACAGATTTCTTCTGGCCCTTCAGACACTCTAACTAATGTCAACTTGAAAAGGATATGTTTTACTTGTTGGTGTTTGTTAGTCAATGTATATGGAGTCATACATGTTGATTTGTATAGGAAAATGACATTGTACAGTTAATATTACGGTTGAGTCCAATGATGGGATAAGCGATGCCGTTACTCCTACACTTACCTATGAAATGATGAATTTTTACCTTTTTTTTTGATGAACAGAAAATGAGGTGAAACAAATATCTCATGGTGAAAGATGAGTATTTGAAGGAAAGCAGATATATGTTGTAATAGCAAATCATTATAATTAACTTTTCTTTTTCCTCCTATTCCTAGTTCTTGTAACATTTTACAATTCTAACATTAATACATTTAGCATACACTGACTTTATCTTATATAGAAAATGTTATTGGTTACTATATGTTCCATACACTTAATGTTTACATTCTGATATCTTCCTTGAACACATTTATGAATAGCTCTATCCCAAAGAAGTCATACTCTTCAATTGCCCTTATATTTAATTGTGTTCTAGGCTATAACTTTCTCTTGATTAACTTCATAGAAACTGCATCTTCAATGAGATTACTTAGTATAATTATTATTTTTTAATTTTATTAATTAATTGTGATTTATCAAAATCACTTCCATATGCTTTTGAGTTGAAAATGTTTCTCCTCCTTCCTCCCGCCCACCCTCCCCAAGACAGTTCACAATCTGATATAGACTATACATTTGCATTCCTATTAAACATATTTTCACGTTAGTAAAGTTGCAAGTAAAAATTAAAACCAAATAGAGGATACAAAACTCAACAGAAGGGAAAAAAAAGTGATAGCGATTCAACTTCAGTAGTTCTTTCTTTGAATATGGATAGCATTTTCTATCACGAGGCCTCTGGAGATGTCTTAGATCCTTGTAAGTGAAGTTTAACAATATTAGTCATTGTACAACTTGGCTGTTATTGTGTACAAAGTCCTCTGGGTTCTTCTCACTTCACTCAACATCAGACCATATCAGTCTTCCCAGGTTTTTCTGAAGTCAGCCAGTTCATCATTTTTTGTAGCACAATAGAATTCCATTACATTCATATACCACAACTTGCTCAGCCATTCCCCAATTGATGGGCATCCTCCCAATTTCCAATTCTTTGCCACCACAAAAAGAGCTCCTATGAATATTTTTATACATGCGGGTCCTTTTCCCATTTGTTTGATCTCTTTGGGATATAGCCCTAGAAGTGCTATTGCTGGATCAAAGGGTATGCACATTTTTGTAGCCCTTTGGGCATAGTTCCAAATTGTTCTCCAAAATGGTTGGATCATTTCACAACTCCACCAACAATGTATTAGTGTTCCAATGTTCCCACATCTTCTCCAACATTTATCGTTTTCCTGTTTTGTCATGTTGGCCAATGTGATAGGTGTGATGTGGTACCTCAGAGTTGTTTGGACTTGCATTTGTCTAATCAATAATGATTTAGAGCATTTTTTCCTGCGACTATAGTTAGTATAATTATTTTTATTAAAATTGGAGTATGGATTTAAAAACATTGTGCTTAAAATTTGTATATATAGTTAACATGGTAAAACTATTACTTATTGAGGCATAGAAGTTCACCTTTTTGCATTTCAGTTGCTTTCTGCAGAAACTGAAAATCTTTTTTCATTTTCACTACCGGGCTTCAGAGCCGGTCGGGAGTCTCTCGCGAGAGGTTTTCTTTTGGCCTTTCAGCCTTCTCGGGGACCTCGCCTCCACTACAGAAAACTGCAATGGCCGGAGACTGGAGGTTAAGAGATTCCAGAGCGTGCAACATTTATAGAAGATTCAAGCCTTAAGATGGTTGTAGCCCTGGCAATGCCTCGAGGGAGACAATTCCACGTGCATTTATCACATCCTCGGGTGACACTCAAGGGCCCAAGATAAAGTCAGGCATAGGTGAGTGTGCATGTGCTGGTTCTGTTAGTTCTCAGTGGGAGGGGCCCATAGCTGGAGATCTGAAAGTGGCTGATCTCCAGGCTGTTTTGCGTGCTGGAGCTTCTTTCCACTCTTATGCTGAAAACGGATGCACAGCAGCTTAGTGGGGACAAGGACGAGGTGTGGCCTCAGGCTCCAATTCTGCAACCCGCTCTGTTATTTCTCTTTGTGAAGATGGGAATAGTCTTTCTTCTCTGAGCTCTGGTTTCTTCTTCTGTAAAAAAGAAGACATTGTACTAGATGACCTCCCAAGTCTCTTCCATACCCTCATGACTCTGTGAAGCCCAGACTGAAAGAAGTGTCATGGGGGTCTGCTGGATCCCCTGGGACAAACACAGTCGAGGTCCTCTTTCTTCTGATTCTCCCTTCTCCTTTCTTGCTTTCAGGAGAAGGGGGAATGGTTTGTATGGGACACGGAGCTTGGCACAGGGAGGGTGGAGTTGGCGTTAGCCAGGAAGCCCTGGGTTCAAGCCCAGCCTCTGCAGAATTATAATGGCATATTGATGCTGTTATTAATGGTGGGAAGGAAGGGGATACAACAGTTCGCTGGAAAAAAAGATATGCCCGTTCTAGTTGATCATAAGTTGCTAAAAGAATTAAACCTCCTAAGGCTATAGTAAGAGAATAATAATGTTGAAATCCCAAAGGATGATTCCATTTGACTCTGGGCTGAAGAAACGCAGTCCAGCCTGTTGTGTTTAATGATGGATGCTACATATTAGGAAGTGATGGGGTACTTGTACTCAGACCCCAGCCCTTGGACCATATCTCTCCCTGGTCCAAAGACCCTATCTCTGACAGTAATTCATGAGTGGACCCCAGTAAGGCAAACTATCTCTTCCTGGTATAAGAAAAAGCTGACCTCTGTAGAATTTTCCTTGTATGAACAAGACTATCTTGTAGCAGCAGAACTACCATGTACAATCCAGAGGTCAAGCTATAGACATCAACTCCAACTCCCCAGGCAATCTTTTTACAGATGTAGAGGTATAGAGGTACAGATCCTTTGGAAGCTCTCCTCCCAGGCCATGCCAATAGTGAATGACACCTGTGCCAAAAGAAACTGTATGTTCACCACCTAATTAGCATACTTGGCACACCACTCACTGAACTTTTCCTATGTAAGCTTTAGCATCATGACTCCTGTTAAGTTGTGAGTTCCCTAAGGAGCTCTGCCTGCAACAATAGTGGTACAATAAAATTTTTGACCTCGGACTGGAAGACTGCTTGAGTTTGTGAATGCTTTACAGACAACTCTGCCCTGAACCAAGGTATTTTGGGGTCCCTGCACTCCTAAAACACATCAGAAGGAGACTGATCAATTCAGAGACAATAGATATGGATGAACTAAGAATGACTGAGATAGAGGAGACCACTGGAGGCATGTCTATTTTCAAATATTTGAAGGGCCATTGTGAAGACTTGAGAGTCTCCAGATCAGATCACTAAGACCAGTGATGAAAGGAGCCCGTTTTTGACTTGTATAAGGGAAAATAAACTTTATAGCAATGGAATGAACTGCTTGTGAGACAATTCCCCTCAAGCAGAAGTTGTCTGACCGTGGTGCAGAAACAATTCTTACATTGATTGCAAGGCTGGACTCAACAATTTTTGAGGTCCATTCCAACACAGATAGTTTGTTTCTCTTCATATCATTGATATCTTACTGTTGCAGGCTGACATTAGAATAGATCATCAAAGTTGTCTTTGCTTCTAAGGTACAAATAACGTAGAGCAGAAGCTAGAAGATATTTGTTTGTTGAAATTAATTCAACCTTCAAGGCATAAGGAAATATCTGCAAAGGGGAATAGGACAACTGATTCTCTAAATAACCTTGTTGTCTCCCTCCCCCTTTTGCTCCTCTGCTGCTTTCTATTCATGATATGAATTCTTCTTCTTCTTCTTCTTCTTCTTCTTCTTCTTCTTCTTTCTTCTTCTCTTCTTCTTCTTCTTCTTCTCTTCTTCTTCTTCTCTTCTTCTTCTTCTCCTTCTTCACCATCTTCTCCTTCTCTATCTTCTTTAGCTTCTAAAACTTCTCCTTGTCCATCTTCTTGTTCTTCTCCATCTCTATCTTCTCCTTCTTGTAATCCTCCTCCTCCTCCTTTTTTTTTCTGTCCAAACAACCAAAATGTAAGCTCATCCTATACATCTTTTGGTCTCTACAGTGGACTGTTTTTGATGCAGTGTGTTAGTCAGATGATCCAAATGTTGTTGGTTTTACTTATACCATGAATTGTCAACATTTTTTCAAGGGATAGACTCTCTCTGTTCTATCAGCCATACCTGATATCCTGCAGAACCTCAATGCTGTCTCTAAATGGCATGATGATATGGGCAGCAAAGTGGCACAGTGCATAGAGCACTGGTCCTGGACTCAGGAAGACTTGAGGTCAAATCTGGCCTCAGACGCATAATACTTACTACCTGTGTGACCCTTGGCAACTCGCTTAGACTTATTGTATAGACAAACAAACAAACAAATAAACAAACAAGCAAATAAATAAGTGAATGAATGAATGAACAAATAAATGAACAAATAAAAAAAGGAATAAATAAATAAATAACATAAGAAGTTCAATAACATTTTCTCCCATCTAGCACCATGATCTAGTACCCTGACTACATTTGGGCTATGGCTTGGCTAGTTAGAAGTCCTATTTAAGAAGTAACAGACTCATCATTACATATATATTATTCTGTGTATGATTTGTGGACAGAAAATTAGTAATTCATTTTATAATTATTTTCTAACATATATATAATTCTTATTGGAAAGAGGGCCAATGTATGTTACAAAAGAAAACCTGTCTGATATCTACAGAGAAGAAAAATAGGGAAAATAAATTAACTTTGTTCATACTTCAAATATACAGGCAAATTATTAATTAAAAGCTCATGCCTTCGCTAGGCGGTGAAGTGGATAAAACACTGGTCCTGGAATCAGGGGGACCTGAGTTCAAATCTGCCCTCAGACACATAACACTTACTAGCTGTGTGAATCTGGGCAAATCACTTAACCCCAATTGCCCCACACAAAAAAAAAAAAAGAGAGAGAGAGAAAGAATTATGCTCTTTCTTTACAAACTTCAGCAGCAGGCTTCCATTATGAAAGTTGGTTGGTTTTTTGTTTTGATTTGTTTTGTTTTGTTGCTTACTGGCTTCAGTAACTTTTTTTCCCTCTACGACTTTGTAGACGAAGTAATGTGAAGTTTTCTTTTTAATTTTATGAAACCCCAAGATAAAATTATTTCTTTTTTAATACTAGGAAAATTAAAGGAAAAGTATTTTTTCTAGGAAACTTCACACACAAGGAACAAATAAAACAGGTCAACTCTAACTTAGGGAATATAATTCATGTTAAAACTTGCCAAAGTGCTATTTTTAAAAAAGTTATGCATGTCTCAATAGGCTATTGTTTGTTTGTGATAAGCCAGTGGAAGTAAGAATTGGTTTGCTAGTCAGTTTTTTTTGTTTTGTTTTGTTTTGTTTTGTTTTGAAAGCATGATTTCTCTAAACCCTAGATTGCACTTTTGTCTTTTAGCATTGGTTTCTAGGTCATGACACCTTCCATGTGTTACATCATGATCCTCCCTAGACCCTCCTCCAGTCACCCCAGCTTCCTGTCCACTCCTATGAAGATACTGTTTCTCCCAGAACCCTTCTCCAGTTACCCCAAACAACTTGGCCACTCCTAGATCCCTCCCACAGGCTTTCTGTATATAAGGTCCATCTTATCTCCATTAAGATGCTCAGATTCTTATAATCTAGCCAATAGCTCACAAATGTTCAGATTCCTTAAGAGTCTGGCCAATATGGCAGATCTTTCATAAACCTTTTCTTTGGCTGAAAGAAGACATGAGTTGAACTCCTTCAGGCAAAACATGCATGTTGTGATTTTGGGGTCCCAGTAACCCTCAACTTTTAACCTCAACATATGGTTCTCTGATCAGGAATCAAAGCCAGGCCACGGCAGTGAAACCTCAACAGTTCCGTGGATGGATGGTGTGGTGGTGGCTGATGGAGCACCTGTGTTTTCTTGGTGTTAATTGTTAGGCCAAAATTAGCACAAGCAGCAGAGAGTCAATCCTTGCTTTGTTGCACCTGAACTTCAGAGGCTGCATGGAGTGCACAATCATCTGCAAACAGAAAATCATGCAGCAACACTCTCTCCACTTTGGTCTTATCTTGTAGCCTTTTCAAGTTGAAGCATTTACCATCAGTGCAAACTAAAAGGGAACCAAACAACAAAGAAATAAAGGGAATTTTGTGATGCTGGCCAAATGTTATGTATTAATTAGGTGGGGAGGGGTATGAAAAGTTACCAAAGAATCACAAAAATGTTAACATTCAGAGTTGTTAGCATCTAACCAATAGTACAACTAAAGCAACTTTAGTTAATTGACCTATCATTGATAGGAACAGGGAACTTCCTCAAGGTAAAATTGGAGTGAAGTATATGGACATTTTAATCGTTGTAAAGCTTTGTAGAACGTCTGGTCTCTAATTCTGTTGTTGCTCAGTTGTGTCCAACTCTCCATGACCCCATTTGGTGTTTTCTTGGCAAACATGCTGGAGTGGTTTGCCTTTTCCTCCTGCAGCTCCTTTTACAGATGAACTGAAGTGAACAGGGTTAAGTGACTTGCCCAAGGTCACACTGCTAGTAAGTGTCCAAGGACAGATTAGAACTCAGGAAGATGAATGTTCCTGACTCCAGGCACAGAATTCTAGCCAGTGCACTACCTAGCTGCCCTCTCTGTAGTTCTACACATCTCTGAATATTTCTGAGGATACCAGTTAGAGTGCCTTTTTTGCAAGTACCAGCCTTGATCTGTTAATGTAGATAGTGTATTAATATTGTTTGCTAGAGAATGTATATGTCTATGTGTCTCTGTGTGTATGTATATATATATATTATGAACCCTGAACCCCATGAATCCCACAAACTCCAATTTGAAACAAAGTCTGCTCTAAGAAAGAGACAAACAAAATTGGGGTACATGTATCGACAGTTTAATTTCTCTAACTGGCTTCACATGCATTGAGTGACAGTTCAGTCCAAAACTTGGCTCCTGTATGGGGACCAGTTCAGAACTGGCTCAGTTTGGGATTTTTGGGTACAGCTTTATATGCCCATGGAAAAGAATAGGTGTTTCCAAGGGGTGCCAATCAACCATGATTGGTCAACATATTAGGAGGTAGGTCATATTAAAATGAGGTCTTCAGTATGTGCTTGAGATCACAGTCCATAGGGGCCAATATTGCCTGCCATCAAAGGAAATATCCCACAGTCTTGGAAGTCTGTCTCCACCCAAACATGGGAAAGAGAAAAGCAATTCAGGTCTGGGTGGGAGTTTGATCAAAATAAGAAGATCCAATGCAATCTCATTATCAGAGATGTCCTTCTGAAGAACTTTGGACAGAAGGCTGGCAGGGTGGAGCTCTGAGTCCCCAAGACACAGATTACCAAGAGAAATAATTTTTGACGATATGTGTGTGTGTGTGTGTGTGTCTAATAGCTATGTTGGTCAGTTGAGGCAGTCTCCTCTACCCTCAATCCCTGTGGAGGTCAGCATTCATATGTATTCAGCACTGTTCTAAGGGAAACTTCCAGTTCCCTAAAGCAAAGTCTCTGTTGTTCTCCCTTGAGAAATAACCTTCAGGTCCTTTATTACTTCTGAGGTTGGTAAAGTTAGTTAGAGAAAGAGAAAGTTCAAATAACCACTTGATTATGAATCAACATTTATTAAGCATCTATTAGCTGCCAGGCCTTGTGCTAAGAGCTGGGTATGCAGTTTGTCACTACAGCACCTGGCACAGTGCCCTGCTTGTCATCAACACTGAAAATGTTTGTTAAGTCATCGACTGACTGGATTCCCTTCTTATGTTTGTGTGAGTTTGCTGAGGTCACCCAGGTTCACACAGTTCTTCATATTAGCCCCAAGTCGTTCTCTAATACATTGTCTAATGACCTCCTTATCTCTTGATTGTTCTCCTTGGGTATAAGGGGAGCTCTTGGAGGGCAGAGATTGTGTTCCTTCTGGATCTGAACCCAGATGGGTTCAGATGAGTCTCTCTGGCTTCCTGGCCTCCATGTCCAGGGCTTGTTCTGTGACACACCTCAGAGTGCCTGGATTGAGCCCTAGGCACCTGCATTGCTAAGCAGCCTTATTTCCTGCAGCTTCAATTAGTTTCAGTTTGGATGGGTTTAGAAGTGACACAGGGTCTCAAATTTGATTTCTATGTAAGTATATAGTAAAAGTATTTATTATTAAGATTGTAAAATAGGATTAAGATTAGTTAGTAAAATAGGGTTAGAGTTAGTAAGTCCCACTAGGTAAGAAAAACATGCTTGAGTCTCAATGGGTATGAAATGTTGTCACAATCATCACAGTCAGGGGAACCTACAACTGCATCACATGGGTTGGGAAGTTCCAGTTTTCAGCTTCTAGAGTCCCAAGGGGAAAATCCTGGGCATCTCGGGGGAGACTCCCAAGATAACTCAGGAATACCTGTCTTTAGGAGTTCCTTCTAACAAAGAATGCAGTTTGCCAAAAATATGTGATTTGTGTGAAAGGAGCTGCCTTCAAAACTATCCTGGAGAGTATTCCTGTTTATGAATATACAGTTCCTGGAGGGGTGCCCGGCCCTTCCTAGGAGTAAATCCACAAACATCTTTCAACATCTAGCTAGGAATAAGATTCACATGAAAAAAGAGCCAGGGTCCAATTGCAGGCCTACTGAGCAAGGGCAGAATGTCTATTTTCAATTCATTCATCACAGCTCCCGGAAGTAGCTTGAGGCTTTGATGTCTGTTTTAAGGCCCCCAAAATTTATCCAGCCCGAGGCTGAACTGAACAGGGTGGCCTTCCAAAATGATCTAGCCCTGAACATGCACAGCCAACTTGGGGTTTGGAGTTCCCCTGAGCACCTTTTCTTCTTTGGAGATTAACTCCCAGGGGGCCCATCTACCCCAGGTGTAGATTCTCTTCCTCCCCTCTTGCTCTGGCCTCTGACCTCACAATTCTACAGAAACTGCTCTCTCCAAAGTCACTAGTAATCTCTTAATGGCCTTTTGTTCAGTCCCCATTTTCCTCAATCCCTCCTTGGCCTCACCTCTGCCCAACCTCACCTCTGCAGTATTTCTTGTTTACTTCACCTCTAGTGTTTCTCCCCTTCAGCATCTCTGGTGAGTTTCACCTCTGCATCACCTCTGGTCAACTTAACCTCTGCAGCATCTCTCCAAAATGCTCCCTTTTCTCCTCTGACTGTAAGTAATCTCCTTCTTAAAAATTGTCTTACAAAATTGTAGTACTGGAAGTGAATGCTACTATTCTTTGTTATTGTTATTGAGACATTTTCCATGGTGTCTGAGGCCAGATTTGAACTCTGCCAGATGAGTCTTCCTGACTCCAGGCCAGGCACTCTGTGCACCATGGTGCCCCCTAGCTGCCCTTAGTATCCTTTTAACAATGACAGGAAGAATGGGAGGAGCATGGGAAGACTTGTAGGAGTCACAGAGTGAAGCAAGCAGAACCATGTCTCCCACAGGGGGAATGAAAGTGAGCAGCGTGGGACTCACGTGGGAGAAGAGGAGAAAATATACCAGAAGTATGCTTCCCCCAACCAGCGATTCTTTTGGTTTCTTTCTTATCTTTCTAAGAAAGCAGTGGTTTGCTGGGCAGGCACGTATCCCTAGAAACCACTTTTGTGGATGCTTTTATGCTTTCCCTGTTGTTTCCCTCTCATCCAGGGCAGAGCACCCTTGTAGCCAAACAGAGACTCACAGCCCCCGCTGTCTTCCAGGAAGGAGAGGAATGTTTTACCAACTGTCGTTCAGAGCATGGATTGGTCTCTGCTTTGATCTTTGTTCTGATCCTGTTTCATATTGTTTTCTTTTTGTTGACTCTTCTTTTGGCTTCCATTTTTTTTCCCTTTGGTAGAGAAGAACTTCTGTTTATTAGAATTAAAGTTCTTCACTTTCTCTTTGACATCTTTGGGATCCAAGTGTTTTTCCCAGGATCAAAGGGCATATATGAACAGCATTTACAAAATGCTGATTAAAATAGAGGACCAGGTCCTGGCTTCACCCACAGCGTTTCTGTGCTCCTTTCTTGTCATGGCCCAGCCCTTCTAAAGCCAGATACTGGGCTCTTTGGGGGCCAGGCCAGGCTAGGCTGCCCAGAGAATGGTCTCCCTGGCTGTGTAGTGCCCAGGTCCAAGGCCTCAAGGCAGCTCTGACAGACAAGGAGTGAGAACTCTGGGCAGCCATTAGTGTTTTGTTGTTGGCAGCTCAGTCACGGCCAACCAGAGCCTCTGGTCTAAGCTCTTGGGCCCCTGACAGCCTGGCTGGGTTGTGGGGCTCATTCTGGACAATCTCAGGAAGGCATGAGGAAACCTGTATTTACCCAGTGTTCAGCGACAGATGCTGTCGTCCTCCAAGATCCTGGCTTGGCTGCCTGGCTTGGGAGAAACTCATGCCCTTGGAATATTCCAGCGGATAGTACCTAGCAACCTTCAGAGTTCCAGCAACAGAAGGCCAGCTACTGGCCATGGATTTAGGATGCTTTGTGGCAGGTTTTTTTTGTTTTTTTAAAATTGTAGATAAGCTACTTGGTGGATGTATGTTACCCACACCAGGAAGTCTGTTGTCCTTGCAGGCTTTGATCAAGGCTCCATAGCCTTGAAACCTTTTCCTTCTAGCTTCTACAGTGCAAGCCACAGAACAATAGCAGGTGCCATCTCTGCCCTCTCTAAGACCTACTGTGCTTGGGTCAAACAGCAGGAAGAGGTAGGTAGCCTTCTCTGAGCAGTTCTCTGGGCAGAAAATGAGGGCTCAGGAGGTGGTTTTGTCTTGTCCAACATATGACGTTGAAGCAAGGGGACTGGTTTTCAGGTGTGTAGCAGATGGGGGAGGGGCTCGGCAGGCTCTAGAGTGGAGTCTGTTCATTTTAGGACTCTGCTTTGCTGTGGCCTGTTTGCTTTCTGTTGAGTATCTCCTGAAGGCAGGAGAGAATTCAGCTTCCCTCCAATGATGATGCCGGCATTAATCCTGGAAGAAAACTTCTTTCCAAAGTAAATCGGTGTGCTATAGTAAATGCATGAGAGCAGAAAGTCGCTCTTGTCCTTTGGAAAGTATCAGTGATCCCAAGGTGTACTGTGATACCAGTTGTTAGGGCCACTCTTAATTTTTATAACCTTCATGATATTCTAAAGCTTTTCATGAAGTAAATGCAGTATGACCTGCTGGAAACCACAAAGACAAAAACCAATCTGAAAGTTTCTCCACTTCCCTTGTCTTTATTTTCTACCTGGCAGTTGTTATTCTCCCACTTCTGAGCAGGGCCTGCTCTTGCTCTGGGCCTTCCCAGGATAGGTGGGAAAGTGAAATCTGCCTATGAAATGTCACCCATTCCATTGCTAAGTCCTTCTTCAGCCCTGTTCTCTTTCTGGTCCTTCTCTTCCTTTTTGGCATTTGGATTGGTGACCTCTACCTCCCATTCACTACTCTTTTCACACCGAATCCTTCAGACTTTCATCATCTGCTCACTTTGTGTTCCCTTGGTGTCAGCACTGGGCTGTAAGATGCAAGGTTGTCCCCTCTCTTCCTTGTAATAGTCCTCTGGCATTTGGAGGCAGCTCTCATGTTACAATACGGTGCAGTGTCCTTCCAAATGGTGGCTCCCAGAGCTTTCCATGCCAGATGTTGTCTGGCCAGGAGATTGGCACTGTTTGATGCTACCCACCCGTAATCCTGGACAGTGTCCATCTCTCTCTTCTTTCCTTGTCTGTTTCTCTTTCTCTTCTCTCTCTCTCTCTCTCTCTCTCTCTCTCTCTCTCTCTCTCTCTCTCTCTCTCTCTCTCTCTCTCTCTCTTCTCTCTCTCTCTCTGTCTTTCTGTCTCCATGTCTGTTCTTGTCTCTTGTTCTCTCTCCTCTTTCTGTGTCTGTCTTCCTTCCTCTCTCTCTGTTGTCTTCATCTTTTTGTTTTTGTCTTTGTCTCTTCCTGTCTCTACTCTTCTGTCTCTGTCTCTGTCTGTCTCTGGATTCATCCCAAAGGCCACCTCCTTTTCTAGGCTGCCATATCACACTTGGCTGCTATGGAATCTGCAGTCCACTGAAGTCCTCCAACCTGTCTGGTGAACTGCAGCCCACATATCCTAGCCCCACCTTGTCTTGGGGATGTGGCTTTGTTCTCACCTAAGTAGATTTGACTTGTGGCTAATATACTCTGTCATCTCACAGCCCTTTGACCATCCTATCGTGCTCCCTTCAGGTAATTAACCTGCAGGGCTCTCACTCCCAAGATTGTTTCCAGGATCCAGTGAGATAATGAGCTAAAAAGCAGTCATTAAGGGCTTGTTTGCTGCAGTGCTCAGCCCCTGGGATATGAAGAAAGGCAAAACCCTAGTCTCTGGATTCCAGGAGTTCCCAGTCTAATACCAGTAACCAGGTAAGTCCAGGACATGTGTAGTATAAAGGAAGGAGGCCCTGGGCTCAGTAGGGCCCTTAATGGCCTCCTACCATAGGTGAGCTGGGAGCAGAGTCTTGAAGGAGACCAGGGATGCTGGAGTCTTTGGTGGAGAAGTGGTTCCCAAGCAGCTTGGGAATCTGAAAGGGGCCCAGCCCCAGCATTAGGATGGTCATTTCATTATCTTGACAGTGGCATTTGATCCCTCAGGTCTGACCACGAAGCCCCTTGCCTGGGTCCCCCATCTCCTGCATGGTCTTTTCTACAAAAGCCAGTGTGGGCCACTTGGCCCATCAGTATTCCTACCCAGGCAGGGCACTCACCTCCTTCAAACCTCGGGCCCCCGCTTAGTGTAAGCACAGCCTATAGTCTCCGCCTTTAGCCTCTGGCACCTTGCACTGCAGGTGCCTTTGAGCTTCCATTTCCCCCTGCACTATCAGTTTGGTCAGACCTTGACTGAATGTAATGAGACCTTACTTGCTGGGATGGATATAGGTAG
>NW_027556278.1:0-15097 GCF_003287225.1 Phascolarctos cinereus | reverse complement strand
ACTAGGGGAAGGGATATTCAGAATACATTCTGTCATGGAGTGGGGGAGATGGGAAAAATTGAAACTCATAAACTTGTGAAAGTGAATGTTGAAAACTAAAAATAAATAAATGTATATTTTTTTAAAAAAGTGTCTAAAATGGAATTTTCATCTCTCTCTCTATCTATTGAAATATCAGAGTCAAGTGTGTTATTTATCAATGTAACTCAGTGAAAAATCAGAGAAAATATGAGCAAAGCTGTTTTTATCTCTACTTTTAAAATAAATTTTCATTTGTATTGTGACAGGAAAACTTCATGAAGAAATTGATTGTGTGATTGGCCAAATCGAAGTCCCTGCATGGAGGACAGAAACAAGATGCCTTACACCAATGCTGTGATACACGAGATACAGCGATACATTGACCTAGTTCCCACCAGTCTGCCCCATGCGGTGTCAGAAGATGTTCAATTTAGACAATATCTTATCCCCAAGGTCAGAAGTGTTTTCATGTAACACAAGATTTTATACTGTCTCTCATTGAAATCTAGAATCTTGGAGTTAGAAGGAACCTCAGGCCAACCCACATCCCTGAGAAGTAGTCCCAGAATTTCAGAATTGAAGGTATTTCAGTGTCATATGTGCATTCCCAATGTGAAAAAGGATTCCATCTACATATGCTCACCTCATGGTCATCTAATCTTTGCTTAAAATTTTCAATGAGGTGGAACCACTTTGTTTCTGTGAATTCTATTCTAATCTGGACAGAATTTGTTTATCTTGTATTAAGCCTAAGTTGCAATTTTGTAACTTTAATCTATTGCTCTTGGTTTTGACTCCCAAAACAAAAGAGAACAAAGTTCCTCTCTCTTTCTAGTAAAAGTCCATGAAACACTTGGAATCAAGTCTCCAGTTCTATTACGTCTCCTGTTGCCTTGTCTAAATATCCCTATTTCCTTCAACCCATCCTCACGTGGCATGGACTTGTTATTCTCACCATTCTCGTTGCCCTCCCTTGAGTAGCCTCCAGCTCTTCAGCATCCTCCTAAGATATGACTTACAGAAGGAATACAATCCTCATTTGTGTGCTGTGGAGACACAGTACTACTTCCAAGGTGCCTTTGAGCCTTCAATAATTGCCCTTAGTATATGGTCAGTCATCAGTTTTCAATCCACCTAATAGTGTGATACTCCAACCTGTATATTTCCATCACTTTCACAGGAAGAGCATGGAAATCTTTATCAAATTCTTTGCTAAAATCTAAGAAAAGTCTATGTATGTCATTCTCCTGATCTACCAGTTTATTAACATCCTCAAAAAATAGAAACAATGGTGATTCCAGCCCAGATCCTTCTGATCACTACCTCCTTATCTCGAGTCGTTGCCTCATTCCTTCCTTTGCTAGATTAATGATCTCTTTAGAAATATGTTCTAGACTCTGAGTGCAATCTGAAGTGTACTTTTTTCACTTTATTTTCTGGTAAGGTGTCTAGATGCTCCCAATTTTCTCCTTACTTCCCTGGGTATTCTATCCTTTAGCTCTATCTATTTATTTATTCCATCTTTTCAGTTCAAAGATCATTCCCTTGGTCAGAAAAAAAAAACAGAAGCAAAAGAAAAATTGAGAAGTTCTCTTTTCTTGTCACTTGTCATCCTTGTCCTTTAAGCCTCTGGGTTGTGGGTTTGTCCTTTCTTAATCCTCCTCTTTTTCACAACATGGTTTAAAAAACATCCCTTTTTTTTAAATATAAATTTATTTATTTGTAGTTTTCAACATTCATTTCCACAAGTTTTTGAGGTCCAAATTTTCACCCCATCTCAACCTTCCCCCCACTCCAAGATGGTATGCATTCTGAATATCCCTTCCCCTAGTCTGTCCTCTTTTCTTCTCTTCCCCGTCTCTTATCCCTTCCCTTCTATTTTCTGTAGGGCAGGATAGACATCTGTACCCCATTTCCTGTATTTCTTATTTCCTGTAGCATGAAAATTTTTTTAAACATATGTTTTTAAAATTTGTTTCAAATTTTCTCCTTCCTCCCTCCCCACACACCCTCACTGAGAAGGCAAGCAACTCAATAGGTTGTACATGTGCAGTTATGCAAAACACTTCCATAGTAGACATGTTGTGAAAAACTAACTCTATTTCCCTTAATCCTATTCTGCCCTCCCATTTATTCTATTCTTTCTTTTCACCTGTTCCTCCTCAGAAGTATTTTCTTCTGATTACACCCTTTTCCAATCTGCCCTCCTCTCTATCATCCCCTTACTCTCTTGTCCCTTCTCCCCTATTTTCTTAGGGTAAGACAAATTTCCATACCCAATTGAATGTGTATGTTATTCCCTCCTTAAGCCAAATCCTATGAGAATAAGATTCACTCATTCCCTCTCATCTTCCCCATTTCCCCTCCACTGTAAGAGACTCTTCTGTGTTTTTTTTTGTGAGATAATTTACCCCATTCTACCTCACCCTTTCTTCTTCTCCAAGTATAATCCTCCCTCATCCTTAATTTATTCTCCAGATATGACCCTTAATCTTCAACTCACCCTGTGCCTTCTTATCAGTCTATCTCTCTGTCTGTATCTATCTATCTATCTATCTATCTATCTATCTATCTATTATATTTTTTTCCTTCAACTACCCTAATACTGACAAAGGTCTCATGAGTTATAAATATCATCTTTCCATGCAGGAATGCAAACAGGTCAATCTTATGATTTCTCTTTCCTGTTACCTCTTCATGTTCCACTTGAGTCCGTATTTGAAAGTCAAATTTTCTATTCAGCTCTGGTCTTTTCATCAGGAATGCTTGAAAGTCTCTATTTCACAGAATGACCATTTTTTCCCTGAAGATTATGTCAGTTTTGCTGGGTAGGTGATTCTTGGTTGTAATCCTATCTCCTTTGCCCTCCGGAATATTAGATTCCATGCCCTTTCCTTTAATAGAAGCTGCTAAATCTTGTGTTATCCTGATTGTGTTTCCACAACACTTAATTGTTTCCTTCTGGCAGCTTGTAATATTTTCTCCTTGACCTGGGAACTCTGGAATTTGGCTATAATATTCTAGAGTTTTCCTTTGGGGATCTCTTTCAGGAGGAATTGGTGGATTCTTTCAATTTTATTTTGCCCTCTAGGTTCCAATATATCAGGGCAGTTTTCCTTGATAATTTCTTGAAAGATGATGTCTAGGCTCTTTTTTTGATCATGGCTTTCAGATAGTCCAATAATTTTTAAATTCTCTTTCCTGGATCTATTTTCCAGGTCAGTTGTTTTTCCAATGAGATATTTCACATTGTTTTCTAATTTTTCATTCTTTTGCATTTGTTTTACAGTGTCTTCATTTCTTATAAAGTCACTAGCTTCCAATTGCTCTATCCTAATTTTTAAGGAAATATTTTCTTCATTGAGCATTGGACTTCCGTTTCCATTTGGCCAATTTTCTTTTTAGGGCGTTTTTCTCCTCATTGGCTTTTTGGACCTCTTTTGCCATTTGGGTTAGGCTATTTTTTAAGGTGTTATTTTCTTCAGTATTTTTTTGGGTCTCCTTTAGCAAGCTGTTGACTTGTTTTTCATGATTTTCTTGCATCACTCTCATTTCTCTTCCCAGTTTTTCCTCTACTTCCCTTACTTGCTTCTCAAAATCCTTTGAGCTCTTCCAAGGCCTGAGACTGATTTATATTTTTCTTGGAATCTTTGGATGTGGGAGCTTTGACTTTGTTGTCTTCTTCTGGTTGTATATTTTGATCTTCTTTTCACCAAAGTAAGGTAATATAGTCTGACTCTTTTTGTGCTGCTTGCTCATGATCCCGGCCAATTACTTGAGTTTTAAACTCTTTGTTAACGTAAGAGTCTGCTTCCAATGTGGAGAATGTACTGTCCCAAGCTTCTGCAGGTTTGTATGCTGTTTTCAGAGATACTTTTAGGGACTTAAATTTTCAGTTCTTCCAAGGTGGTATGATAAGGGGCAAGGTGTTTACTCCTTTCCTGGCCTGTGACCACAAGTATTCCTTTCTGTCATAACTGTGAGGAGGGCTTCTCTCCACAGCCACTACAAGCTCCTCCATGCCATAGCTCCTCACCCCAGCAATGCCCCTAGAACTGTGACCCAGATCCAAACAAGGGTAAAGCAAGAGATTCCTGCCCAGCACTGGCAAAGATATCCCTGCAGTCCCTTTCTGATCAGCCACTGATTCCCCTCAGTCTGTGGGCCAAAGCTAGGGAACCCGCTGCCCCACCCCCAGGGCCAGCTCTTGGGGAATGGAGCTGAAACCTGCCTTCCTTTCTCAGCACACAGAAACAACTTTTCCCACTGACCTTCTAAGTTGTCTTTGGCAAGTGATTGAGGTCTGGAAACTCCACAGCTGCCTGTGATTCACTCTTCTGAGGCCTGCTCCAGGTTTGCTGGGGCCTGAGCACCCAAGCTGTGTTGCACTGTGCTCCCAGCCTGGTGCAATACACCTTTCTGATCAATCATCCAGGTTGTCTTGGGTGGAAATTTGTTTCACTCTGTCTTTTTGCGGGTTCTGCTGCTTCAGAATTTGTTTAGAGCCATTTTTATGAGTATTTGGAGGAGAGCTTAAGCAAGTCACTGCTTTCACTCTGCCATCTTGGCTCCACCCCCCAAAAATCTCTTCTTGTAGTGCTCTGTTCGCTGTACCAACCTGTGTGCATTTTGGGTCTTATCACTTCTGTCACTTTTATGGAACTGTGACATGCTCCTTTTACTCATCCTTGCCCTTGAAAAATCTCAGTTATTGGTGAATTTACTATAATAATAATAACTATTTTTATAAAGTACTTTGAAGTTTGCTTTACATAGATGAGCTTATTTACTTTAAAACAACTCTCTGGGAATAGTTGCTATTATTATCCCATTTTACAAGTGAGGAAACTAAGTCTTAAAGAGACCCCTGGTTCACTAGGTGACGCACAAATAAATTTGAATCAGGATTTGTATGAAGGTTTTCCTGACTTCAGGTCTAGCAGTCTCCTTACTGCACCTGGCTACCTTATCCACATTGGTATCTTTAGAGAATGTTCCTTTTTCTTCCATCACCAGAATTCTTTTTCTTTGTGTTTGAGAAACTTAACTCTTGTCTTTCTTGGTGATAATAATAATAATAGCTAGCATTAAGGTTTGTGAAACAATTTACAAATATTATCCCTTTTCATCCTGATAACAATGCTGAAATGTAGGTGTTGTTATCATGCTCATTTTACAAATAAGGAAACTGAGTCTAGGACAGGGTAAGTGATTTGGCCAGGGTTACATAGCTAGTGAGTGTTTGAGGCCTGATCAGTTCCTTCTGACTCCAAGTATTGTACTCTCCCCATTGGGCCACTTAGTTGATCCTGTATAAACTCTAAGATGGACGGTCACTTTCCCAAAAATTCCCCTTATTACATCCATAAATGTGCACTGAAAGTGTGTAAAGTGTGATTGCATATCCTGCAACACAGCATGATCCCTCCAGAGGAAGAATGCTGTGCCACAGGGGATCTGCAGGTCTCTATTTACATCTTTGTTATCCAAGTTCCTCTCAGATGGTGAGAACTGGTTCCACTATAATTGCAGGATGAAATTATCATTAAGAAAAGTCATGGAATTACAAACTGCTCTGTTTTTGACAGAAGTGAAACTTGAGATCGAATGGATAATTGAAGTCTTCTATCACTGCTATATCATGTCTAACCTCCAGAGCTTATAATTTGTTTTCTGTATTCCTTGTCAAGTTTTTTCCGTCCAAATGGTCTGTAGCATATTGTAATGGCAATGCCAGTTTTGATGTTGCCTCCATTTCTCTTTACCTAGATGCTTCTCATCATTCTTCTTTCCTCTGCTTCCTAAATAACTCACATGAGTGTTCTTCTTAATATATACTACCCCACTCTCTTTTTCCTATCTGCTTTCTTTTGAATAAGTTATAGCCTTTCCAGGACTTCAGTCTTCTTAAGCATCTCATCATACCAAGCCCTATTTATGCCTTTGAGGTCTTAAAATCCCCAATCCACCTTTTTTAAATAGCACTTTAAGCATTAAAAAAGCCTTTTGACTATATTTGTAATGAATCAAAATAATCATCTTTCCAACCTTTGCTAGATGCATCATTCCACTCCTGTTCAGGAGTTCATCATGTCTGTATTTTTATTAAGATGTGGTCCAGAAATCCAAATCCCATTTTAAACACCCTCTTACAAGATGTCCACTTCTGAAATCTGCCTTTCCTTTCTGAATCTTTTGTTTCCAATACAACCATAATGAATACACCACCTGTGCTCCTAAAGTCTTTAGGGTTTTTTTTCCCTTAATGTCAAAACCTTTTGGAAATGCTTCCCAGATTGTTTACGGCAGTATCATAATTTTTGCTCATGTGAATCACCAGATGTGTGTAGTAGTTGTCCCCTTTGTTTTGTAAGGTTCTCCACTATCTCTTGGACATATGCTCTTGTAATATGGCAGAACTATCTATTTATTTTGTGTGTGTGTGTGTGAAGCGATGAGGTTAAGTGACTTCCCCAGGGTCACACAGCTAGTAAGTGTTATGTGTCTGATGCCAGATTTGAACTCAGGTCCTCCTGACTTCAAGGTCGGTGCTCTTTCCACTGTGCTACCTCGCTGCCCCAGAACTATCCATTTTAGTTATTGTCAGCAAACAACTGTTTCAGTATCCTTCTACAGGGAGTCACCAACCATTATTCTTTTCTTCTTCCTGGATGCCTTGCCAGATAACACTTGTGAACTTCCTTTACCATTCTTTAGACTACAAACAAGTGCTTCTTCCTCAGAACATCTTGTTTCTTCATCTTCAAGAAGAGCTCCCAACTTGTTTATCAGCTCTTGCCTTATTCTTCTGTGTGACATTATGTTATTCTTCAACATCCTGATACAGGTCACAATTAATTTCTGTCTCTTCAGATCATCTGGAATCTGCTTAATCTTATCCATGATCAGTGTGCTTCTTGTCCACCCAAGCAGCTCTTTCCTCTTTTGATAGATCTAATGATTGAAAGCTACTTTATTAACTTTTTAAAACCTGAAATCTGCCTCCTTGTGTATTTTACTCATCAGTACTGATTCTGCTCCTCAAGTGTCAAAATTCAGTTTCATCTCTCATAATAGTGTTGTAGACTTTCTAACTTACTATCAGCAGAACTATTTAAAAAGATTGGCTCTTTCCATACTTAAAAATCAGGGGTTTTGACTAGGTGATAGTTCTAAATTCTCTTTCAGCTCTGACATTCTATGATTCTTATTTTCTAATTATTTATTTGTATCTCTTTTTTTCAGGGAACCACCATCGTGCCATTGCTGTCTTCTATTCTGCATGATGATGAAGAGTTCCCTAATCCAGACCAGTTTGACCCAGGTCACTTCCTGGATGAAAGTGGCAACTTTAAGAAGAGCGACTATTTCATGCCTTTTTCAACAGGTAAGACATTCATCTAAATATGTACATTAAAGATGGATTGATAACTCAGAGGACCTTATTACTTGTGTGACCTTGGTCAAATTATTTCATTTCTCTGGGCTTCAGTTACCTAATATGCCCAAAAACTGGGTTGGTCTAGGTGACCATTATGGTCCTTCCAATTTATATAACCAGGGAGTAGGGTGAAGACATAGTAAATCATTCTTCTAATTCTCCTTAGGCCTAGGTTCATCAACAAATCAGTTGAGTTTCAGAGTAGCTGTTCCAAAAAAGAGGCAGAACGAGATAGTGGCCACTCTGTTCTGCATCCAGAGTGACAGCAACCCCCGCCCCCACATTAATAACCATCCTCCAAGGCACTGTCAACCAGGAGCTACTTCTCAGATAAATCTTCCAGGCTTTTGTGTTAGCATGGTATAATCTTGTATTTTATCAAGCCAAGGAATGGGACTGGGTTATCTTAAGGCCTATTACTCAGGTACCATTATGGCTAAGGTCACTGAAGGTCTAATCTTAGAGTTTATGATTTTATAGAAATGTGACTGCTGACTAGGACACATGAGCATGGAATCCCATTCCCAAGCCATGTATATTTTAATAAGGATCTTTTGGTACAGAATTATAACTGATGGTCTGTCCTTTCACCTTCAAGTCTTGGGGAACCTACTGGTTATTAGGTAATGGTGCCGATAGCCCCTTCTGGCGCTGGCAGACAAGAATGTTGGCAGGCAGCTAACTATCATTGATATTGTGGTCTCCAATGCCCTGCTCAATTGGTTCTAATACCTGGGTTAGAGCTAGGAGTGAGTAGTTAAGACAAGTGGCTGGATGGCCATGAAGCTGTGGGGTAGACTCCAGAGGTGTTTTCTGTCCAGAACGGTGATAGATGATTCCCAAAAGGAGCTTTCATCATTCTTCTGTCACCTTTCCTCATTGCAGTCAATGTGGGTACTCACAAAGTTATTCCTTGAGACTAAAAATGAGGGATTGTTTCTCCCTAAGACAATGACTCCTTTCCTCTGAATATAAATCCCAGAACTTGCTCTGGCTCAGGGGAGATTGACTGAGGGAGAGCATACAGGAGGGCTTTTTCTTCTCTGTCTTGGCTCTTCAAAGGAGTCAAGGACCAGAGAGGAAAGGAATGCATGCAGTTTTTTACCTAGTGACACTGAGTGTTAGTGGGCTACCTGTAAGTCCAAAGAAGTGGCCTAGATGACTTAGAAGTTTACAAATATCAAATCCTTATATTTGTCTCTTTCAGGAAAACGGATATGTGCTGGTGAGAGTCTGGCTCGGATGGAATTATTTTTGTTTTTTACTACCATCTTACAAAATTTTACTTTGAAATCTGCCATTGACTCAGAAGATATCGACACCACCCCAATTGCCAGTGGATTTGTCAGAGTGCCCCCCTCCTATGAGCTCTGCTTTCTCCCTTCCTAAAACATGTGAAGGACTAGCCCTAGTTCCAACTGCTCTAGAGTCTCCTCATGTTTTATGAACAAGATGTATTCATTCCATTGCCTGCCAGTGAAAGCCCTCTATGCTTTCAGCCCAATATGCTCTTCTAGCATAATCTAATACTGCCTTTGACTTTTGCCAAAATCATGATTTAACTTTCCCCATCCTTTCCCCAGAAATTCCCCATTCTGGGAATATTTCTTCTTTTTTCTTCACTTCACTTCAACTCCACTGGCAGAAATCTCACCCACCCTTGAATCACAATTTAGGTGCCATATCCCTGTGACCTTTTTAGTTCTTACAGTCTGTACAATTCAATCTAAGCCTGAATTATACATATGCATCTTACGTTGTGTGTTCTTTCAGATATGTTTATTGATCCCATCTTGTGCTCCTCCCCAGATCTTAAGATTCTTTTCAGTAGGGCCTCTATCCTATACTTGTGTGTAGTTATCTACCATCAGTTAGTTAGGAGCCATTTTCTGCTCATTAATTGTCTCATGTTATATACTTCAAAATATACATGTATCCTACTATGATGGCAGCTTAACTGCTCACAATGTGATGTCAGTGAGGTGGCACCTTGGACAGGGTCTTGGACCTGGAATTACAAAGACCTGAGTTAAAATCCAGCCTTAGACATTTACTGGCTATATGATCCTGGGAAAGTCATTTCACCTCTGTTTGCTTCAGTACCTTTATGTATAAAATGGGGATAATCATAGCACTTATCTCCCAAGATTATTGTGAAAGGATCAAAGGAGTTGATAATTTTTAAGCATTTAGTACAGTGTCTGGCACATTGTAAGTGCTATATAAATATTACCAGAAATTGTTATTATTACAACAATAGCTACTACTACTATTACTCCCAGTACTAGTACTACTACAACTATTACTATCATTACTACTACATATTTCAACTTCATACTCTAATTAAAAACTAGAAAGAGAAAATGATCTACCGTTCACCACCTAAAAGAGAGCCTGGATGGAAAACTTACAAGAATTTCTTGCTCAAATTTCCATACTCCCAGATTAAGGAGATCATATTACAAGCAATAAGAAAAAAAAATTTAGACTCTTTAGAGATACAATCAGGATCTCACAAGATGTAGCAGCTTTTCCATGAAAAGCCCATAGGTTTTGAAATAATATATTTCAAAGAGCAAAAGTGCTGGGGTTGTGAGCAGGAATTACTTATCCAGCAAAGTTAAGTATAACTATACTATATCTATTTATGCTATACTATATATTTGGATAATATATCCAAAAATTATATATTTGACAAACTGAAAACCTTTCAGGTATTTGTGACAAAAAGACTAGAACTCAATGTTAAATTTGATACAAAAGATCCAGAAGAAAGGTAAGAAAAATATTAAAGAGTAATTATAAGGGACTCATTAAGGTCAAACTGTTCACATCTTATATATGAAAATGCTATTAGTATTCTTAACAGTGTCATCAGTACTAGGGTAGTTTGAAATAAATGTTGGATCTGAGTTGTCTGTGATGGGATAAAAAGAACAGTTATCTCAACAATGGAACATGAAAGAAAGAACTGATGCAAGAAGAAGCAGATGGAGGTGGAGGACTGCTAATGTTGGAATCTCACTCGCTTCAGATCTTGGTTGAAGAGGAACTTTACATCTCATGGGATGGAAAAGTCTTCTGGATCTGTAGAAGAAGGGTTGGGGAGGAAATTTTAGAAGGGTGTGTGGATTAAGATTTGAAAGTCTTGGGGGGAAACAGTGTATAGGGGGGAGAGGATAAAGAGAGACTCAGAGGAGTGAGTAGAATGAAGAACAGAAGGGTAAGAGGAGAAGACAGAGTTACAGGGATGTTCCCAAATACTAATTATAACTTTGCATGTGAATGGGATGAATTCATCCATAAAATGGAAACAGATAGCAGAATAGATTAAAAGGCAAAATCCAATAATATGTTGTTTACATGAAACACATTTAAGAATGAGAGATACACACAGTGTGAATATAGAGTTAGAGTAGAATTTAGTATGTTTCAGCAGATGCAATCATGATCTCAGAAAAAAGTTATGGCTAATATAGATTTAATTAAAAGAGATAAACAGGGTAGATACATTTTGATAAAAGGTACTATGAATAATAAAGCAATATCAATACCGAACCTATATGCATCAAATGATATAACATCCAAGTTTTTAAAAGAAAAGTTAAATGAATTACACATGGAAGTAGGTAGTAGTATTATAATAGTGGGAGATTTTAACTTTTCCCTCTTGGAACTGATAATCTAACACAAAAATAAATAAGAAAAAGTCAAGGAAGTGAAAAGAATTTTAGGTAAACCAGATATGATAGATATTTGAAAGGACTTGAATGAAAAGAGAAAGAGATAAACTTTTTTCTCAGTACTTCATGGTATCTTTACAATAACTGACCACATATTAGGAGATAAAAATTTTATAGTAAAAGCAGAAATATTAAAAGTGTCCTTTCAAATCATATGCAATAAATGCTGTTAGCATGCAGAGAAAGAACTAATAACAGAAGTATATATAGAATAAATTTACACATATATACATATTCATGTGTAATGGTAGTGATCTCTAGGTTGGGGAGCTGGACAGAAGAAAAAGATAGGAAAAGAAATTTACATTACTTTATTACATATTTAAAAGGAATAGCAAGTTGTACATAATAGATTTGCAGTTTCATGTGCAATCACCTTTTTTTTTTTATACTGTACGGAAACGCGTTTTATTCCACAAATTTAAAATGAAATAAATAAAAAATTAAAAATATATTCCTTTCCAGAATGGTATGACCAATTCACAGCCACCAATGGTCTATCAATGTGCCTATTTCCTGAAGGACTTGTGTCTTCTCTCATTATGAACCTGAAAAATATCAGTACACACATACGCGTGCACACACACACACACACACACACACACGCACAGCAGTTGTTGTTTTGCAGAAACATCATAAGTCTAGGTATTTATTCCTTTTTTATTCTTCCCCTCCAAGAGAAACAGAGGAGAGCTAGATCTTCCTGGACCATGCCTATGTCCTCCCACTGGATCAACTCAGTCTTTCCCTGAAGAAGTAGCACATACTTATTGACCCAACAATATCAGTTCTAGACATGTACTCCCAAAGAGATCAAAGACAGAAGGAAAAGTCACTCTCTATCTACCCTAATTTTCTTGAGTTGGAGGCTGAAGATTTTTGCCCAGAGCATGTTTAGAGGGACTTAGCTACGATAAGAAATATGCACATAGTTTTAATCTAAGCTCAATGGCCTGCAGGTCCAAGTGGGTCCTTTCTCTGCTATTTTAGTGAGTTCAAGGATTTTGATTATTAATATAAATCATCACTGCTTGGAGCCCCTAGATCACATCCAATTTTGATTATTAGAGTTTGCTGAACACTGGATGTATCCTTCTCTGATTGACAGGGAAACCTAATTTAATTATTCCATATTTAAACTAACCACTGATGCTTGTCCCCAAATATTCCCTTTTCACTTGTGGTACTCAGCTAAACATAGGCAATTAAGAGCAATCATATATATCCTTATCTAGAGATAGCTATCTTTAAGGTATCCTTGAAAATAGTAAATAAACTGTTAAAAAAAAAGTAAACTTTTAAAACACTTTTAAATAGAAAGAGAGGAGAAAGGTAAAAAGGTAATTTATAAATCCTCTGGAATCTTATCAAGGGAAATATTCACAATGATTAGGTTGGTCGCTGCTGTCCTGTATGCCTAAAGATACTTAAATGGCCTGGTGGAGTCTAGACCCACTTAAAAATATTCCCCTGCACCCCTGTCATCCACATTTCTTTGCATATGAGTCCTTTCTGCTTAATATCCCTGGGAGGGATAGAAACTAAAGGTAGAATTTCTATGGCACAGGGTGAGGAAACTCTCCAAGCTAGTAATTAAAAATTCCTCTCCTGTGGCAGAGACTGCAGTCCACTCTAGAGAGTCTAGTCTAGACAACTCTCTACAGGTCTTTAGTCCTCTGGAACTATGAATGCCAGGGTCCTTAGCAAGAGTTCCAAAATTTCTCCTGTCTAATTTTAATCTGAACTTTCTACTATCCTATTTTCTATGAATATTTCCATATACAAAGTACATACAAAGATGTACTTCATTCTATACCAGTTCATAAAAATCTTCCTAGGTTTCTCTGAATGTGTTCCTTTTGTCATGTATTACGCCGATGGAATATTCATTAATTCATATAGTAAATTCACTCATTTCTTCCTTAATTGTTGAATATTTCTCTCTTTCCCACCCCCTTTCCTAGTTTCCACTTTTTTGTTACAATGAAAATCGTTGCATAATTATTTTTGTACATATGAGACTTTCCTTCTGTCTTTGATCTCTTTGGGAATACATGTCTAGAACTGATATTGATGGGTCAATAAGTATGTGCTACTTAGTCATTTTTTTTGAGCATATCCCAAATTTCTTTTTAGAATGGCTGGACCAACTCACAGCTTAAGCAATGGTACCTTCATGTCTGTCCTATATAACCTCTTTAACAATTTTCATTTTATATTTTAGTCATCTTGGTCAATCTACTGGGCATGAGGTAGAACCTCAGAAATGTTTCATTTGTATTCTCTAATTTTTAGTGATTTTGAGCCCTTTTTTTTCTTATAATTGTTGACAACTTGCATTTACCCCCACGGACTGCCTGTTTTATTCCATTTGTTGTAAAATGGTTCTTCTTCTTGTATATTTAAATCAGTTCCTATAGATTCCAAGTAGCAGATCTTTGTCACAGAAAGTTTCTGCATTTTTTCCCATTTAACCTTTCCTTCCTTCCTTCCTTCTTCCTTCTTCCTTCTTCCTTCCTTCTTCCTTTCTTTCTTCTCTCTCTCTCCTTCCTTCCTTCCTTCCTTCCTTCCTTCCTTTCTTTCTTTCTTTCTTTCTTTCTCTCTTTCTTTCTCTCTTTCTTTCTCTCTTTCTTTCTCTCTTCCTTTCTCTCTTCTTCCTCTTTCTTTCTTCCTTCTTCTCTCTTTCTTTCTCTCTTTCTTTCTTCTCTCTTTCTTTCTCTCTTTCTTTCTCTCTTTCTTTCTTTCTCTTCTTCTCTCTCTCTCTCTCTTCTTTCTTTCTTCTTTCTTTCTTTCTTTCTTTCTTTCTGTCTCTCTTTATTTTCTTTTTCACAATATTACTGTAGTTTCCTTAGTATCAATTCTCCAAGGGTGGGAATCTGCGGCCTTGAGGCTGCTTGTGGCCTCTAAATCCTCAAGCACAGCCTTTACTGAATCCAAACCTCAGAGAACTAATCCCCTTAAAAGGATCCTTTTCTGTGAGATTTGAATTCAGTCAAAGGGCTGCTTGAGGATTTAGAGGGCCACAAGCAGCCTCAAGGCTGCAGGTACCCTATGCCTGATACACTCTTTCCTTTCTTTTTTCCCTTCAGAGGGTCATTCCTTATAAAAAGAGTATTTTTAAAGCAAAAAAAAATTAATTATAGGAAAAATCAGCATAACTAGTCAACACATCAAAAAAGTCTGAAAATATGTGCAATGTGCAACAGTTATGGACCTCCAACCTCTTCAAAGTGGTGGGAGGTGGGAATATCTTCTACCTCTTCTTTTAAACCATATTTCCTCTTCAAATTTTGTAAAATTCACTTTTAAAAAACATGTGTAAGTGTTCTTTGTTTTATTATTATAGTCATACTGCATATTATTTTCCCTGTCCTTACCTTACTCTGCATCAGTTCGTGTAGATCTTTCCAATACTTCTCAGTAGCATTTTTCATTTCTTATACCACAGTAATATTCCATTACATGCCTATACCCACAATTTGCTTATGTATTCCCTAATAAATGGATATCTACTTTGTTTCCAACTTTTGACTGTCAAAAAAAAAGTTCTATAAAGATTTTGATGTAAATGGGAAGTTTCTCCTTATCAATTGCCTCCCTGGAATAATAGTCAAAGGATGGAACTATGGTTCAAAGGATATAGACATTTTAGTCACTTTATTTGCATATTTCCAAATTGGTTTTCAAAATGGCTATGCTGTGTCATAGTCCCACCAGCAAATGCATCAGTATGCCTTATCTTCCCACAACTCCTCAACATTGACTATTCACATCTTGTGTTATCTTTTCAAATTTACAAGTTATGAAGTAAAAGTTTAAGATTGTTTTGATTTGCATATATATTTTATTAAGGTTGGGATCATTATTTCATGTGGTTAAGCTATTTTTTTTT
>NW_027556277.1:0-15159 GCF_003287225.1 Phascolarctos cinereus | reverse complement strand
GTGGGGGATGGATCCAAAAAGCATTTGGAGAACACGTACTAGGTGTCAAGTACTGGGGCTGCAATAGAATAAGGGAGGCAGTGCTGCTCTCAAAAAGGAGGCAAGAGGGGTGAGGTAAGACAGGTGAGGGGATGGAGGACAGTAGAGAGGAGGTAGGGAAGAGAAGATGAGGAAAAGACAGGTGGTGGAGGACAGTAGAGGGAGGGAAGAGATGATGAGGAAAACACAGGTGAGGGGAGGGAGGATAGTAGAGAAGAGGGAGAAAAGAGGGAGGAGGGAAAAACATGGAGGACAGCAGGGATGGAGGAGGGAGAGGGGAGGAGTTATTGCCCAACACCCTGAGTAAAGCAACATGTAGCATTTATGGCAGACTCCCAGGGAGTTGGGTGGGTGACCCCTAAGGCTCCTTTCATCCATGATCCTTCCCTCCACCCCCAGTCACCTAATCCTCTACCCCATTCCTGCTAATCCCCCTTCGGGCATTAAACCCTTCTCCAGCTGGCATCTCTGTCATCCTTACACTGTGAACCTTGCTGGGAATATTTATATTTTTTAATGGGGCCCTCGAAGACCCCAAAGACAGCCTTCCCCAGGGTTCCCTCAGGAAGCTGGAGAATCCATACAAAAACCCAGAAAGATTGCCAAACCTATCTCTAGTATATCTAACATACAAGAGTCATTGATGGGTATCACATGCTGATATACTGCAAGACATTCCAGGAAAGATTAACACTGGATTTCTTCTTGGCTTTCAGACCTTTACCTTGGGTGATGTTGTCTGCAAGAGAATCAGTAAGAGAATTTAGACATGTCTGCTTTCCATTTATTTTTACTGTGTGAAATTGGTACAATAAAATGTGGCTTGTTAAAAAAATCTGTCTTTTGAATGACTTAGAAGCATATGTGTATTCAAGGTTTTAGTAATGCCTTTTATTCTTACATCACAACCATTTCTGAATTCACTGCACCTGCCCACCCACCCCCAATGAGCCTCACCTTACAACAAAGAAAAGCAGGCAAGCAAAACCAAACAACAAAGTGACTCCATTTGCTAGTATATACACCCTTCTGCACCCATAGTTACCCACCTCTCCAAGGAATGGAGGGAGCCAGAAAAAGTGAATAGTTTGAAAGATTTTTGCAAATTATCATTCACCTAGAAAGAAATGGTGCTCACTTTGGCCTTGATGGAATAAGTTATTACCTTGTAGGGTGATTTTAGGGGGCTTGTGACTCATGTCCCCCATTCCTCACCAACACCCCCACAAGCACCATTATTTCTATTTCCCTAATTCTGTACCTAAAATGCCTAGGTAAGAAACATACCTTTAGATCAAAGTATTTTGAGTCCAAAAGCTCTTGGTTACAATGTGTGTATGTGTGTGTGTAGGTGTGTGTGTATGTGTTTTAAATGAGAAGGGTATTTTTTAGACCAGCTATGTAGAATAGGACCTTGAAGACACCAGCTGAAGGACCCATTTTTCTAGTAAACAATGAGGAAGATTTGGGTTATGAAGCTCACATCTGAGAGGGGAAGCCTAATTGAGGAGCACAGCCTTAACTTCGGCAAGGCAAGAGGGCCTGGGTCCCAGGATTTAAAAGGACAACATGCAGTCAGCTCTGACAATCCTTTGGCTGCATGAGAACCACAGAGATGTAACCTGACTTACAGAATCACAGAATTTCAGGGGTGGAAGGAATTTCAGAGGCCATCTAGTCCAAATCATAGCTGAAGAAGAAGATTCCCTCTACATCACACCTGATGAATGATCATCCATAATTTGCATGAAGACCTCCAGTGAGAAAGAATCTGCTACCTTCCAAAGCAACCATGTCTCTGTTTCAAGCAGCTGTGATGTAATGCTTAGGGTACTTGGCCTGGAGTTAGGAAAACCTGAGTACAAATCTTGTCTCAGATACTTCTTAGCTGTGTGACCCTGGGCGAGTCACTTTGCCTCAGTTTCCTCATCTGTAAAGTGGGTTTGATAATAATAGCACCTGCCTCCCAGAATTGCTGTAAGGATCACATCAGACCATGTTTGTAAAGTTAGCAAGTGTCTGGCACTATATAAATGCTTATTCCTATCCCTTTTGGATTGCTCTAACAGGCATTTTTTTCTTACATCAGAAAGAAACAAGAATAATCTGTGAAATCTATGATATGGTTGGCTTGGGTAACCTCCTTCTCTCTTCTATCTTCCCCACCATCCTATGTGGCAGCTTCCTCAGAGTAACAACAACAACAATAATAACAACTGATATTTATATTATACTGTGAGGTTTGCAAAACTCTCTCAGGAGGTAGGTGCTATTACGATCCCCATTTCACAGATGAAGAAACTGAGACACTGAGAGGTTAAGTGAATTGACCAGGGTCATACAGTGTCTGAAGCTAGATTTGAACTCAGTCCTTCCTGACTCCAGGTTCTGCATTCTAAACACTGCACCACTTTGCTTGGGCGCCTCAGTGCCTCAGGTTTGTTGCATAGACAGAGTTTTGTACCTCTTATGCCAGACTGTTGGTTTCCATTCCAGTTCTTTCTTCCCTAATTGCCATTTCTTTTCCATTTTTTTCTAGTGTTCTCATTTCATGTATAAAAACATTTCAACTCTTAAGAACAACAATAGCAGCAACAATAACTCTGCTTCCTCTCTTCGGGGTATTCTAGTTGAATTTGTACCTAAGCAGTACTTTTCTTTGGGGCTTTGCTGGTAAATGTTTGAGTCATTCTCTTCTTCTAGGTTTGTGCCTTAAGTACCCTTGTCATCATAACAGCGGTTTTGGGTGGGGTTCCTTTTTTTGTTGTTTACTTATTTTTCCAGACTATTTTCTGATTTCAGACTCTAAGTCAGGCCCAGGCTCTGCAAAATTCTAAACAGAAGATCCGGGCTGGTTCTGTTGCTGCTTCCTTGGGGTATGGAGTGTTATATAATTCCAGACTCTCAGGGATGACTCAGGATGGGGACCTGCAAACTTTCAATGCCCCAAAGTAGAGCCCTCAGATTCCAAATCTAGAATTTCTACAGTCACTAACTTTCTCAGCCCTGAGGTTCTGAGAGCAGTTTGCCCATCCCTCTTCCCGTAATCAGGTTGGGACCATTGTCATTTTCTCAGGAATCTTCCTATGAGGAAGTCTACCTTTTTGTTTGCCTTGGCTGAACACAGAAAGCAGCAAAGTCTATTCACCTCAAAATGAGAGTGGTCATGGAAAATGGGTACAGACTCTTCTTTCAGAGCTCCAAAGTTAGGTGCCAAGTTAAAGAGACATTTCATTTAAGACAGTAAAGAGGGTTGGGGAAATTACCTGGTCAAGCACCAATAGACTTTTGGAGTGGGAAAATTAGGGACAAGGAAGGAAGGAAGAAGGGAAGAAAGAAAAAGAAAGTAAGAAAGAAAATAGATCTTCAAGAAGGATATTTTAAAAATTCAGTGCAGGATGTTGCATTGAAATTGATAGTTAAAGCAAGATTGATAAGGGTTTCTCATTCAGGTAAAACTTCAGCCTGAAAACTAAAGCATGATCCTAATATTATTATGTAATATGTAGAGGGCAGCTAGATGGCAGGAGACAGAGTGCTACGCTTGCAATCTGGAACACCTCAGTTCAAATCTGGCCTCAGGCGCTAGTTATGTGACCCTGGGCAAGTCACTCAACCCTGTTTGTCTCAGTTTCCTCATCTATAAAATGAGCCGGAGAAGGACATGAGAAACCACTCGAGTATCTTTCTCAAGAAAATCCCAAATGGGGTCACAGAGAGTCAGACATGACTGAAAATGACTTCACAACAGCAACTTGTTAAGTTATTTGTAAAGCAAATTCTTGTCCAAGTATGGGTTAGACAAAGTGGCCTCAGAGAGCTTTTGCAACTTTAAGTTGGGTCATTCAGAGGACTAAGATGGGGGTAGATTTGAGAGTTGGGATTGGCGTGGAGCTTTGGATTGTGGCTGGCATTGAAGTTTGGGTTGAAAATCAGAGGCAAGATGTGAGTGATGATACTAGGGCTGGGGTTGATGTTGGCATAAAGGCTGGCCTTGATATTCACTATGAGAGTCAGGATTGGATTGGGGATGAAAAAGGAAAGCAGAAAAGGCAATCCACATCTGAAATTGAGCCACTGGGGAGAAGGATTATTTTTTAAATTTGAAAGTCACTTCAACTTTGCAAAGGAGATTACATCTATCTCTTCCAGTGTTTGCTCAATTAGTGGGAGGGTGTAATCATTACCCTTGGCTGGCTTCTACTTACAACCACATGCAGACATTTTTATGAATAGGTCCTAGGTTCTGCGGTCTCAAGTGAAAGGTTAGTGGAGAGAGAACCAAATTCAAAACCTCTCCATACCATATTGATCTGCCTGAAAGATCAGAGTTGACTTTAAGGTTTAAATCCTGTTTCTCCAGAGTAGCAAACCATTTCAAAGGAAATCAGAAGAGGAAAACTCATTCTCACACAGCAATAAATACTGGGGCTGAAATCAGGTCAATTCAGTTCAACAGATCTTTCATAAGCACCTCCTATGACGTGTGTAGAAAGCACTCTATCAGGCTCTCTTTGTATAATGAATGGCCTTGTCCCCAAGAGGAAGGAAAATCTTAGGGTTACTTTTTGACCAAGACCAGCTTCTGCCTTTCCCCTAGTTTATTATCTATCAGGGGATAATGGCTAATACCCAGATAACTAGGGAACAGGGACTGAACTCATTAGAAGGTGAACTCCTTTTGGGCATTTTCTTTTTATCCCCATTCTTAGCACGGTGACTGGTATAATATAACACATACTTGACTGACTGATTTCATTGATCTAGGGAACTCGCATAAAAGGAAACTTCCTCTAGAAATGTAGGTAGCCACCTGCTCTGAGATAGAGTTATCGGACAGCTGAGAAATAAAATAACGCTTCCAGGGTCACATAGCAATTAGTGTGTGTCAGAGGTGGGATGTGAACCCAGGTCTTCCTGGCTTGGAGGCTAGCTCTAGCCCCTGTACCATACTCCTTCTCTCATAGATAATTCTGATTCCAAAAAATACCCGACTGAGGTTGAAAGAGGTTCATCAATTTGACTAGGGTCACTCAGTGAGGAAGTTTCTGAGGCAGGGTTTGAACTCAGCTCTCCCTAACTCCACACCTGGCACTGCCTCCTAGGCAAACTAAGGTGAAGTGACTTGCCCAAGGTCACACAGCTAGTAAGTGTCTGAGGCTACTTTTGAACTTAGGTCTTCCTGACTCCAGGCCCAGCACTCCATCCATTGATTCACCTTGCTGTGTGAGAAGGGGGAATCGAAACTCAGGTTTCCCTAGCTCTGAGTCTGGCTTACTCTCCACCACTTCTCTCCCTAAAGGAGAATAAAATAAGGCTGGAAAAGAAGATTTCAGACAGACCAGAGGTCCTGAATTTGAGACTCAGATGGGGCCTGGCACCCATCATGACCAACACAATCCCTGCTATGTACCATATACCATAAGTGGTATCAAACCAGCCTTTACTTGAAGAGCTTTCGTGATGGGGAACTTACTACCTCTCCTGGGGCTCAGCCTTAATTGCTAGGAAGTTTTCCCTGACATCGGATTGAATTCATCCTCTTCTAACTTCTACCTATGATTCCTAGTTCTGCCCACCCAGACCAAGGAGAACAAATCGAATTTGTCCTTTACATAAAAACACAATCATCATGCCCTCCCTGAATCTTTTCTCTTCCAGTTAAACACCCACTCATTCTTATTAAACAGGAGCTCATCGTTCTGTTTGGTGCCTTTGGACGCTCCCCCAACTTCTCAATGTCATTCTTAAATTGTGGCACCCAGACCAGAACATGTTCCTCCAGATGAAGCCTGATGAAGGCAAGGTGCTCACTGTTCCTGGAAGCCAGCGCCCACTCCATGGAGCCCAAAGATTGCATTAGCGCTTTTTAAAATTTTTTTTTTCCATATGCTTTTGAGTTGAAAATTTTTTCTCCCTTTCCCCCCCCCCCAAGACGGAGCACAATCTGACATAGGCTTTACATTTACATACTCATTAAACATATTTTCACATTAGTGAAGTTGTAAGTAAAAATTAAAACCAATAGGAGAAACTATCAGAAAGATGAAACAAAACTCAACTGAAGGTAAAAATAAGTGAGAGCGATTAGACTTCCATAGTTCTTTCTTTGGATGTGGACAGCATTTTCCATCCCGAGGCCTCTGGAGACGTGTTCGATCCTCGTAATGCTGAGAACGGTTCAGTTTAACATTCTTAGTCATTGCATAACATGGCTGCTATTGTATACAAAGTCCTCTTGGTTCTGCTCACTTCACTCAGCATCAGACCATATAAGCCTTCCCAGGTTTTTCTGAAGTCGGCCTGTTCATCATTTCTTATAGAACAATAGTATTCCATTACATTCATATACCACAAGTTGCTCAGCCATTCCCCAATTGATGGGCATCCTCTCAATTTCCAATTCTTTGCCACCACAAAAAGAGCTGCTATGAATATTTTTGTACATGTGGGTCCTTTTCCCATTTGTTTGATCTCTTTGGGATATAGCCCTAGAAGTGCTATTGCTGGATCAAAGGGTATGCACATTTTTGTAGCCCTTTGGGCATAGTTCCAAATTGTTCTCCAAAATGGTGAGATCATTTCACAACTCCACCAACAATGTATTAGCATTCCAATTTTCCCACGTCCTCTCCAACATTTATCATTTTCCTGTTTTGTCATGTTGGCGAATCTGATAGGTGTGATGTGGTACCTCAGAGTTGTTTTGATTTGCATTTCTCTAATCAATAATGATTTAGAGCATTTTTACATATGACTATAGATGGCTTTAATTTCTTCATCTGAGAACTGCCTGTTCATATCCTTTGACCATTTATCAATTGGGGGAATGGCTTGTATTCTTATAAATTTGTCTTAATTCTCTATATATTTTAGAAATGAGGCCTTTATCAGAAAGACTGGTTGTAAAAATTCTTTCCCAATTTTCTACCTTCCTTCTAATCTTAGTTGCATTGGCTTTGTTTGTGCAAAAACTTTTCAATTTAATGTAGTCAAAATTATCCATTTTGCTTTTGCTAATGTTCTCTATCTCCTGTTTGGCCACGAACTCTTCTGTTCTCTATAGATCTGATAGGTAAACTATTCCTTGTTCTCCCAGTTTACTAATGGTATCAGCTTTTATATCTAAGTCATGAACCCATTTTGACTTTATTTTGGTATATGGTGTGAGATTTGGGTCTATGCCTAGTTTCTGCCATACTCTTTTCCAGTTTTCCCAGCAGTTTTTTTTCAAAGAGTGGGTTCTTATCCCAGAAACTGGGGTCTTTGGGTTTATCAAATAATAGATTACTATAGTCATTGACTACTGCGTCTTGCATATTTAACCTATTCTACTGATCCACCTCCCTATTTCTTAGCCAGTACCAAGCAGGTTTGATGATTGCTGCCTTATAATACAATTTAAGATCTGGAATTGCTAGGCCACCTTCCCCTGCATTTCTTTTCATTAGTTCCTTTGATATTCTGGGACTTTTCTTTTTCCAAATGAATCTTGCTATTATTTTTTCTAACTCTATAGAATAATTTTTTGGTGGCTTGATTGGTATGGCACTGAATAAGTAAATTAGCTTAGGTAGCATTGTCATTTTTATTATTTTAGCTTGGCCTACCCATGAGCAACTGATGTTTTTCCAATTATTTAGATGTGATTTTATTTGTGTGAAAAGTGTTTTGTAATTGTGTTCATAGAGTTCCTGGGTTTGTTTCGGGAGGTAGACTCCTAAATATTTTATAATGTCTACAGTAAGGCATTAGCGCTTTTGACAGTTTCATCATGCAACTGATTTATGTTAAGCTTGTGTCCATTAAAGCCTCCATTACTTTTTCCACAGCAACAGCTGTCTAACTGCCTTCCCCTTTTATACTTAGGAAATTGATTTTCTGTACCCAAGTATAGGGCTTTACATTGATTTCTGTTAGATTTTGTGTCATTGGATTCAGCCCAATGGTCTAGCCTGTCAAGATCTTTTTAGATTCTGATTCTATCATCCAATATGTTAGTTATCTGCCCCCATCCTCCAAGCCCCAGCCCCATTTTGTGTCATCTGCAAATTTGATGACATCTCCTCTGTGCATTTATGCAGATCACTGATTAAAATCAGCCCAGGACAAGCCTGGAACCCTGAAGGATTCTACTAAGGCCAGCTAGGGAGCACAGTTGGTAGGGCCCTGAATCTGGGGTCAGGAGGACTTGCATTTGAATCCAGACTCAGACACTTACTATCTGTGTCAAGTCACTTCATCCCTGTTTGCCTCAGTTTACTCAACTGCAAAATGGAAATAATAATAGCACTTCCCTCTCAGTGCTGTTGTATAGGTTGAATGCGATAACATTTGTAGAGTACTTAGCACAGTGCCTGGCACATAGTAGGTGCTATATAACTGCTTATGGGTCAGTCAGATGGTTGAATGGACAAAGTACTGGGCCCGGAATCAAGAAGACCTGAGTTCAAATTCTACCTCAGACACTTACACTATTTGACCTAGTCACTTAATTCCTGTTTGCCTTAATCCATGGAAGAAGGAAATGGCAAACCATTCTACTATCTTTGCCAAGAAATTCCCATGGACAGTATTGGTGTGCTATGGCCCATGGGGTCATGAAGAGTTGGCTGTGATTGAACAATAACAAATGCTTATGTCCTCCCTCCCCTGGAAGTCTGCCTGGTACCATGTCGGTATTGAACCACTAACAGCTAATCTTTGGGTCCAGTCATCCAGTGATTTCTGGATCTAAGTAATTGCTGTTCCACATCTCTCCACCTTCTCCATGAGAATAATATGAGATTCTTTACTACAAGTTTTGCTAAAACTTAGGAAAATTTTGTCCACAGCATTTCCTCCCAAAGAATGAGTAATCCTGTCAAAAGAGACAATGAACTCAATGGGGCCAGTGGTGTTCTGGATGATACCAAGCTGGCTCTTTGTAATTACCACTTCCTTCTCCACATGTTGGCTAATCTTTTATCATCCTCTCTAGAATTTTCCCAGGAATGGAAGCCAAGCTCACCGACCTCTAATTGGAAGACTCTGATGTCATCACTTTCTTGAAAATGTGGACTGCATTGTCCCCTTTCCCACCTTGTAGGCCATTGCCATCTTCCATGATCTTTCAGATATCACTGACGGTGACCTGGCAATCCTATTCACCACTTCTTTCAGCACCAGAAGATATTGTTCACCTGGGCTAGATGGCTCAGTGGACACAGCACTGGGTCTGGAGTTAGGAGACCTGAATTCAAATTTGACCTCAGACATTCCCTAGCTGTGTGACTCTGGGCAAATCACTGAACTTCTGTCTGCCTCATCTGTAGAATGTGAACAATAATAATACCAACATTCCAGAGCTGGTCTGAAGATCAAATGAGATCATATTTGTCAAGCACTTAGCACCGTGCTTTGCACATAGTAGGTGTTTCATAGATGCTCTTTTCCTTTCTTAGTATCTCTGTACTTATATTAAACACCAACTTCATGCTAGTCAGAATGGTTCTCTCATTTCTAGTGTGAACCTGAAATGCCTGATTGAAGAGTGTGTTTGCATTTTATCCTGCAGACCACGGGGAGCCACTGAAGAGTTTTGAGTTCAGAAGTGACGTGGTCGTGCCTTGGTCACAGAAAGATTATTTTGGCAGCTAGGTAAGGAATAGATTCAAGAAGAGAGAGCCTTCTTGGAAGAAGAGAGACCACTTAGGAGGCTACTCTGAGAAGTGATACGGACCTGAGAGATGGGTGTTAAAAAAGGGGAGTGATTCGAGAGATGCTGTGGAGTTGAAATCGACAGGACTTGGGGATGAATTGGATATGGGGACTGGAAGGGATGGAGGGAAGAAGACTCTGAGATTCTGAATCAGGTTGGCTGATTGTTCTCAGAAGAAGAAGGGAAGTTTGGAGGAAGGGCAAATTTAGGTGGAGAAGAGGAATTCTGTTTTGGAGGCACTGAATTGGATGCAGCCTGCTGCAATGGACTGCAGGGTACAGAACATCGATATGGATTTGAGCTCAACTCCCACATCAGATATTTACTAGCTCGATGAATCTGGGCAAGTCACTTCATACTAAAGAAAGTAGCTAGCATTTAGATAGCATTTTAATGTTTGCAAAGCACTTTATGTCATCTCATTTGGCCCTCCTAATAACTCTATGAGGTAGGTACTATGATTATTGTCCCCATTTTGCAGATCAGGAATCTGAGGCTCAGAGAAATTAAGTCTAGGATTACACAGCTAGTTAATGTCAGGGGCAGTATTTGAACTCAGGTCTTCCTGACTCCAAGTCCAGCAATCCATCCACTGTCTCACCTAGCTGTATACTTAATCTCTCTGGACCTCAATTTCCTCATGCATTAAAGGAAAGAGTGGATATAATGCTCCCTAAGGTCTCTTCAAGCCCTAAATATGTGATTCAATGTGCCAGAACGTCACTGAGAAAGAAATATCCAAAGGGCAGTTGGAGATGTCAGATAAGAATTCAGGAGAGAATTTAGTATTGTTACAAGTATAGACTTGAATATCGACAGTAAAGAGAAGAGTATGAGACACATAATTGATTGGGATCACTGAGATAGAGTGGAGAGAAACAAGGCGAGAAGAAAAGGACCTTGGGGGGAAACCAGCACTTAGGGATTGGAAGATGATTGATGAGTCAGGAAAGCAGCCTGAGAAGGAGGGATCAGAAAGACAGAAGAACCAGGATAAGAACATTGTGGAAGCCAAATAGAGAGAGGAAAGTCTTCATTGGGAGGGTCTGGATGGCAGGGTCAGAAGGCCAAGAGAAACAAAGAAATGTGAGGACTAACACAAGACCATGACATGGGTCCAGAGCTTGTAGCCTGTATGTAGCATCTCACTCTTGACTTAGCCCTCAAATGACAAATTACATTTATTCCTGCATCCCTCTAGTCCATCTCTCTGTCCCCGTTTTTGTGTGAATGCTCCGGGCCTGCCATAAGACAAGCAAGGGCAGCTTTAAGAATAAAGAGGAACCTTTCATCGGTGATGAAACACACCTCAGGAAACAGGGGACTGACTGTCATGGTGGTACCTGGGTTTTCTACCTCTGACTCCTCTCTATCTTACTCTTTCTGTTCTGGCCAGTGTCTATAAGCCAGTGAGGTTGTGGCCCTTTCACCACTGTCCCTGGTCCTGGTCCAGATTGGCAACATTGCTCCCTCCTCTTTTTTCTGTGGGCAGTGGTAAATGCTTATAGGCCCTCACCAGGCATGGGAGGAGGAGGTGGAGGCTGGTGAATGGCTTGTGTTCAGGAGTTCTGAGCTGCTAAGTCTGCCATCAACACCCCCAGCTCCCAAGTTGCCTAACCAGCAGTAAATTGGCCAAGGTCAGAGACACAAAGCAGATTAACTGATTGGGACTGGGGTCCTGAATGAGTGGTTGCTATGCTTCTGGCCTGAGAGATATAGGGAGACCCAAACTCAATAAACAAACAAAAATTAATTTTAACTAAAAAAATAAAAGGTGTTTTCTAGCAGCTAAAGGAACATCACGTGCTTGGTGTTTAATTGATAAACACAGTTTACAGTCACACTGCTCTGTCATTTTCCTTTACGATTCTTTCATTGGTCTTAAAAAGGCAAAGTCCCATTTATAGATTCTCACATGTCACTGGCTTGGCAGTTATAGCTCTGAAATAAAATGAAATTTTGTGTGAGTAGGACATAGGGAGTGTGCAATGTAGTGAAGGACAGTACAGTGTTGGGACTACAGAATTAGTGTTTGAAAAATGCCCCTAGTGTAGTGGTTTGGCAGCTAGGTGGCACCATAGTGTATAGCGCACTGGGCCTCAAATAAGACCTCAGAAGCTTCCTAGCTGTGTGACCCTGAGCAAGTCACTTAACCCTGTTTGCCTCAGTTTCCTCATCTGTACCATGAGCTGGAGAAGGAAAAGACAAACCATTCCAGTAACTTTGCCAAGAAAACCTTGAATTGGAGTCACAAAGAATTGCACACAACTGAAAATGACCGAATGAAAAAAAGTTCAGTTTAGGGGTCAATGTAAACTCTGAGAAAGTGAAAGTGAAAATCCTAAACTATAAGAGAATAACTCAGGTTGAATTCCATCAGCAAATATTTATTAAATGCCTGCTGTGTGATACATACTGAGGAGACAGAGATAAAAATGAATACTCTGCCCTCCTATACACATACACACACATATACATGAGAGCACATGTGCTTACACACACACACACAGTAAAACATAAGCTTCTGTAGTGAGCTCTGGCTTCAAATTCAGTACCCTGTTTTATACAAAGTCCTGCAGGTGAGAAATGACAAGATGAGCCTGAGAAATCCCTTGATATCCACCCCAGCTCAGTGTTTACACTGTGTGACCTTGACAAACTTTGGTTTCCTCATCTCTAAAACTGAAGCAACTATGATTTCATCAGCTACCCTACAGGATACTTGTAAGAATCAAATGAGCTAATGCATAAGAAAGCACGATGTAATAAAAACAAAAAAGTGCCACATTGATATTTCTTCTTGTTGCCACAAAGTGAAAAGACCTCATTATTTCCCCTTCCTTATGCCAGTGGGCACTGTCCTCCCCTCCCAGCCCCAGACACTCTGGACAATTGGATAGATCACCCCTACTCCTGTACCAAGTGGCCAGGCACTCCAGTTAACTCCCCCATGCCTTCCTTATTTTTTTGCTGAACATTGCTCCCAAGGAATTAATGATTGAGCAGAATCATAAAAGTTCCAAACGATAACCTCTGACCAACATTTGAAGGGAACGAGCCCCCTATAAAACCAGACTCTCAGGGCCAGGCCAGGCACCTTCTCTCCAGACAGTGTTTTGAGAGAACATCCTTCACCATGAACTTCTCAGGAAAGTACCAGCTCCAGTCCCAAGAGAATTTTGAAGCCTTCTTGAAGGCTGCTGGTAAGTGCTTAGGAAACAGCCTTTGGGCATCAAATGTTGGGATCAAAGGGACAGGGGCATTATACTTGTGGTTGCCAGAAGGGATGAACTTAAAATATACAGGGAATCTGCAGCAAGTGAAATAATCCAACTAGTGAGGCTCTGGGCAGGCATTCGGGAGCCTGGGTTGGGTGTCAGGGTGAAGAACAACAGAATGAGGAGTCAGATCTGAATGTGAGCCTGGCTCTGCTCTTAATCATTCCATAATATGGATTGCATCATCTCACTGCTCTCACATTGGCTTCCTCATCTGGAAAATGGGGATAATAATAGTCCCTACCTCCCAGGGCTGTCACGAGACCCAAATGAGATCTTTGGCTCTTAGATGCCTTCTAGGTCTGAATGTCTATTGTATGAACCAGGTCTACCTGATGACCTCATACGGAAGGCAATGGATACCAGGGGAACGTCCGAAATTGTACAAAATGGAAATCACTTCAAGTTCACCTTTAACAATGGTAACCAAATCCAGGTGATGGAGTTCACTGTGGGGGAGGAGTGTGAGCTGACCACTCCACTGGGGAAAAGGTCAAGGTAAGAATATAACTTAATTAAATTTAGGGACATGGTATTCATTAAGGTGCCGCGTATTAGCCTCTGGGCTAAGCCCTGGAGGAGATGCAAAGATTAGCTAAAACTTGGTCCATAACCCCCTGGAGTAAGCTTGCAGCCTGCTAGGGAGATAAGACACAAACATATCTCTGTTAGCCAACGTGTTGCAAGATAGGTAGATTAGATGAAAAGCAGTCTGGTGGAATATGGTATAGAGGACCAGCCAGGAAGCAGTGCCTCCAGCCCATGCTGGCTGTGTTCAGTAGCTGACTTGTTCCTTCATAACCCAGCCCCCTCCTACATTTTCAGTCTTCTCACACCTTACTCCCTGATACATACTCTGCCATCCAGTGACCCTGGCTTCCCAGCTGTTCATGAAACGAGACCCTCCATCTCTCAGCTCCAGCATTCTCCCTGTCTATCCCCCATGTCTGGAATGCTCTCACTCCTCCGCTCAGACTGCTGACTCTGCTGGCTTCCTTAAAGTCCCAACTGTAATCTCCCCCCACTCTTCTACAAGAAACCTTCCCCAACAGCGCAGATTTTCACGATCTAGCCAATAACCCACAGATGCTCAGATTCCTTAAAACTGTAATATGGCGAATCTTCAATCAACCTTGTCTTTGGCTGAAAAAAAACAGACAACTTTCCCCAACCGCTTAGTTCTAGGGCCTTCCCTCTGTTAATTATTTCTCACTTATCCAGTCTATGACTTGTTTGTACCTGTTTGCTTATTGTTTCCCCGGTTAGATTGTAAGCTCCTTGAGGGCAGGGACTGTCTTCAGTACTTAGTACAATGTGACACATCTTAGACGGTTAATAAATATTTATTGACTGACTCACAGACAGCAAAAGGAAGAGAAGAGAAAAGGGGAGAGGAGGAAAAGTAAGGAAAGGGCTAAGAGAACTAGAAAACAATCCAGCCAGTGAAGTATAGAAACAAGAAGTTCTGCAGGGAATCTGGCTTGGCACTTACTCGAGGGGTGTGCTGGAGCCAGCTGAAACCGGCAGGAGAGTGCCAGCATTGTTAAATTTTAAGTGTGAGCATTTACCCCTCAGAAAATAGCAAACGCTACAAATCAAGGACTGATTTATTGTTTTATTGATTGCCTTTTAAAGTGATGAGAAGTGTTAACACTGCAAATAATACTCAAATGTTATACTACAGATTATAATGGAAATTTGTGTGTACATTTTTTCCCTCCAGAAAACCAGTTGTTGCACATTTACCAGTGCATCCCTGGCTCACCCCCAGTCCCTAGGGCTTGCCAGAGCTAACTCTTCTGTCTCCCTACAGTGTAGTGAATCTAGAAGGAGGTAACAAGCTGGTGACAATTTTGAAAGAATGAAGTCTGTCACTGAACTGAATGGAGATACTCACCACCGTGAGTGATCAGGTGTTTCTCTTCCTGCTTGGTTGTGGGGGATGGATCCAAAAAGCATTTGGAGAACACATACTAGGTGTCAAGTACTGGGGCTGCCAATAGAATAAGGGAGGCAGTGCCTGCTCTCAAAGAGGAGGAAGAGGGGATGAGGGAAAGACAGGTGAGGGGATGGAGGACAGTAGAGAAGAGGGAGAAAAGAGGAGGAGGAGAGAAAAACATGGAGGACAGCAGGGATGGAGGA
>NW_027556276.1:0-15164 GCF_003287225.1 Phascolarctos cinereus | reverse complement strand
TCTTGCTTGCCTGGTCAACGCAGGGGTGGCGGGGGGGGCGGCTGGCGGGGTAGAGATTGAGGAGGAGTAAGGGAGAGAATTTAGAGCTCAAAATTCTTAAAATGAATGTGAAAAATTGTTTTTACACATAATTGGGGAAAAATAAAATACTAAATAAATATTAACAACAACTTAAGTGGACCATCCCGCAGACCCTGTACATCATGTGAATTTATCCACAGAACTGGAAAAGGGCAGGAGGGAAGCAGGAAGGGGACTGCACCCCTGTGGAGGAGGGGTTGGGCACATGGTTCCAGGATACGTGGAGCCTGGGCACTGAGAAGCAAGAGCAGGAGAAGGAACACATGGCTGGTGGGGCCAGCCACGTGAGGGCCTGGCTGGAACAGAAAGGAAGAACATGCCGGCAGGCAGACACATGAGGGCCGGACATGGAAACGTTCAGGAAAGGACAGACCACACACGGTGGGGACCAGGAACAAACACACTGGATACCCACATGGATGGACAAAATACCAAAATGCAGGGACCAAACTCTCGGGCAGGTGGGCAGGCTGAAACTAAGGTCTCCTCTCTCATCACTGGAGGTCTCAAGCCAAGTCCCCATTCAGCAGTGGCGGTGGCTGTCTCTCTGCAGGTCTATTTTTCTGCTTTCACTTGGAGGACTTCTTTTTAGCTTTTTCTTTGGGGTGGAGGGTTAGTGGTGGTAGGAGGCCACAGAGCGCCAATTTGAGGGACAGGAGGCGAAAGAGATCCCAGTACAGCAGGGTAAAGCATAGGTGTTTTCTTGGAATGCAGATTTCTTATAGAATTCCTTCCATAAAGTCCAATTTGTATAATGTGAATTTCCATAAAGCACCATCTGTCTGTACTCCTTTCTATCCTCTTTCAGTTTTCCAGAGGTCTTTCATATCTAAGTTTTCTAAAATTCTATTACTCGTCTTAACTTCTTCCTTATTCATTTTATGGTTAGGTTTATCTAGCTCTCAGAGCGAAAAGTTGAGGGAACCCGCTATGACAGTTTTCCTGTCTATTTCTTCCTGTAACTTGTTTAATTTTTCCTTTAAGAATTTGAATCCTATGCCATTTCCCAAATATGTTTACTAAGGATTTTACTTCATTGTCTGTCATTCCTTTGAACAAGAGGTCGTTTCCCTGCTTACCCCTTTCAATAGGGCTATTTCTGCTTTTGCTTTGATCTCAGGTTCATGACTGCTACCCCTCCATGTTTTAATTTAGCAGAGGTATAACAGTTTCTGCTTCAGTGCCCTATTGTAACTCTGTGGTTCTCTCTTTGTTTCAGGTATGTTTCTTGTAAAACAAACAAACAAAGATATTCTTGGAGACTGCTTTCTAATCCATTTTGCTATCCCCTTCCATTTTATGCGTGAGTTCATCCCATTCACACAGGTAGGATGACGAATGATACATTTCCCTCCATCCTATTTTCTTCTGTTTCTCCTTCTCTCTCTCTTTTTATCCTGTCTCTCCTCTCATTTCTGTTTTGCATATGACCACTGTATCCTTTTATCAGCCTGCCCTTTTATCACCAATTTTTCTTTCTCTTTTCCCATTCTCTTACTTACCTCTAGAGTAAGATGGATTCTTCTGACCAACTGAGTAAGTATATATAGATACAGATATAAAATAGATATAGATATTTTTCCTTTTGTGAACCAATTTAGATGCGACTGAAGTTCAATCATTGGCCACTCTCCCCTACGACCTTTTTCCACTCCGGGGTAAAAGCTCTTCCTTGGACACCTATTTTATATGAGATCATTTCCCCCATTCTCTCTCTCCCTTCTGCCTTCTCCAGGGCATCCACATTTCTTACCTATCCTTTATTTTACATCATCCCAACCTAACTGGCTTCCTATGTAAAACCTTCTTTTTATGTAAAATCCCTCCACCTCTTCTAATAATGACAAAATTCTTAAAGATATGTGTATCCTCTTCCCTTTTAGAAAAGGAGGCAGTTTAACCTTATTGAGTCGCTTATGATCTCTTTCATATTTACCTTTTAATGTTTGTCTTGTACTTGAAAGCCACATTTTCTCTTCAGCTGTGGTCTTTTCATCAGGAATGCTCCAAAGGCCTCTATTTCATCAAATATCCATTTGTCCCTCCATGTGTTTCTGTAGAGAGCAAGCCTGTGCTCAGTAGAATGTTCTCAGAGTGTGTGTCTTCAACCCCAAATATCTCGCCTGCTGAGTGTTCTGAGGCTAGGTGTGCTTCCACAGAGAGTAAGCTTGTAGTAACTGGAATGTTCCCAGAGAGTGTCTCCTGCCACAAATATCTTTTCCTCTGAGTGTTCAGAGAGTAGATGCGTTTCCACAAAACACAAGCCTGTAGTATCTGGTGTGAGAAAGAGACTGGAAAGCCTCTCTGGGCAAAGAAACCAACCTTGATTATGAGAAAAAAGGTGGGGTCTCAGACCACACTGGGGGACTATAGACCCCACCAATGTTTCTCTCAAAGGTTGCTTTCTTTACCCAGAAAGGCTATCCAGTTTCTTTCTTACACTGGAAAGTTCCCAGAGAGAGTGTCTCTCCTGCCACAAGTGTTTTTTCCTCCAAGTGTTCAGAGACTAGATGTTTTTCGCCAGAGAGTGATCCTGCAGTAAGTAGAATGTTCCCAGAGAGACTATCTCCTGCCACAAGTGTTTTTCCCTCCAAGTGTTCAGAGACTAGATGTTTTTCGCCAGAGAGTGATCCTGCAGTAAGTAGAATGTTCCCAGAGAGACTGTCTCCTGCCACAAATATCTTTTCCTCTGAGTGTTCAGAGAGTAGATGCATTTCCACAAAACGCAAGCCTGTAATATCTGGTGTGAGAAAGAGACTGGAAAGCCTCTCTGGGCAAAGAAACCAACCTTGATTATGAGAAACAAAGGTGGGGTCTCAGACCACACTGGGGGGACTATAGACCCCACCAATGCTTCTCTCAAAGGTTGCTTTCTTTACCCAGAAAGGCTACCCAGTTTCTTTCTTACACTGGAATGTTCCCAGAGAGAATGTCTCTCCTGCCACAAGTGTTTTTTCCTCCAAGTGTTCAGAGACAAGATGTTTTTCGCCAGAGAGTGATCCTGCAGTAAGTAGAATGTTCCCAGAGAGACTATCTCCTGCCACAAGTGTTTTTCCCTCCAAGTGTTCAGAGACTAGATGTTTTTCGCCAGAGAGTGATCCTGCAGTAAGTAGAATGTTCCCAGAGAGACTATCTCCTGCCAGAAGTATCTTTTCCTCCAAGTGTTCAGAGACTAGATGTTTTTCACCAGAGAGTGATCCTGCAGTAAGCGGAATGTTCCCAGAGACACTATCTCCTGCCACAAGTGTTTTTCCCTCCAAGTGTTCAGAGACTAGATGTTTTTCACCAGAGAGTGATCCTGCAGTAAGTAGAATGTTCCCAGAGAGACTATCTCCTGCCACAAATATCTTTTCCTCTGAGTGTTCAGAGAGTAGATGCGTTTCCACAAAACGCAAGCCTGTAGTATCTGGTGTGAGAAAGAGACTGGAAAGCCTCTCTGGGCAAAGAAACCAACCTTGATTATGGGAAACAAAGGTGGGGTCTCAGACCACACTGGGGGGACTATAGACCCCACCAATGCTTCTCTCAAAGGTTGCTTTCTTTACCCAGAAAGGCTACCCAGTTTCTTTCTTACACTGGAATGTTCCCAGAGAGAATGTCTCTCCTGTCACAAGTATTTTTCCCTCCAAGTCTTCAGAGACTAGATGTTTTTCGCCAGAGAGTGATCCTGCAGTAAGTAAAAGGTTCCCAGAGAGACTATCTCCTGCCACAAGTGTTTTTTCCTCCAAGTGTTCAGAGACTAGATGTTTTTTGCCAGAGTGTGATCCTGCAGTAAGTAGAATGTTCCCAGAGAGACTATCTCCTGCCAGAAGTATCTTTTCCTCCAAGTGTTCAGAGACTAGATGTTTTTCACCAGAGAGTGATCCTGCAGTAAGTAGAATGTTCCCAGAGAGACTATCTCCTGCCAGAAGTATCTTTTCCTCTGTGTACTGTTTTAGTGGTGTTGACTGCTTTTCCTTCCTAAAACAAAAAATACCATTTGTCACATGGCATGGCTCTCAGAGAGGAGAAGAGGGAGAGGGGGCGATACATGGGATACCATGAAGTAAGATACAGTAAACATCAGTAAAAAGTTTTAAATGAGGTCAAGAATCTACAGAGTATTCATGGAGAGGTGGGAAGGAGTAAAGAAAGGGGTTCTGGACGTGCAGAGTGATTCCTTCCACCTCTGCAGCCTCAGGATTAGGAATTGGCTTGAGATCTCCAATGCTGAGAGAGGAGATTTTGGCTGCTCTGCCTGTTTATCTGCCCGTCTGGTATCTGTGTCTGTCTTCTGTCCACCCACAGTTGGGTACCATGTGTCTTTTTTTCGGTCCATGTGTTGTCTGTCTTCTTCTTTGTGTGGCCATGTCCAGCTTCCACACGTCTGTCACCTGCTTGTTCTTCCTCTCAGTTCTGGCCAGGCCATCATGTGACTCCTCCGACACTGGCCAGATCCTCTTCCTGCTCTTGCTTCTCTGTCCCAGGCCTCCCATGTGTCCTTGAACCATCTCCTGGCCCCCTCCCTTCACAGGACTGTGATCCTCTTGCTGCCTCCCTCCCTCTCTTGTAGCCGGAGGTGTGGGCAAATTCACATTGCTTCAAAATCCTTTTACTTGGAGGTTTCCCCAAGAGTCCACTTGCTCAAAACAAGAACTGTCTGTAGTTGATGGAAAAAAAAAACAGATGGCATAAGTGGAAAGCTGTTTGGCAGGAATTTGATAAGAGATCAACACCTCACATAACAGATCAAATTAAACTATAAGGGAATACATGAATTACGTATGATAATTAAAAAAATAAAGTGATAAGTAATGAAAATTACAAATGAGAGAAATCTATAAGAGATGGAATTATAATCATTCATATTTACTCTAGCTTAGACCTATAACTCAATTTATTCATTCTGTAGCTATAGATGAAGCTCCCCCTATGTGCTGGGCACAGAGAAAGACAGGTGGCCTAATTAAGCAACCAAAAAGTATTTCTTAAGTACCTCCTGCATAACAGGTACACTGCTAGGTTTTGGAGATGCAGACACTATTAAGGACACAGTCCTGATGAGGAATGCCCTTGACAACACCTTGTATCCAGAGCCCCTAACTGACCAATCAGCCTCCAGTCCCTAACTAATAACTGACCACAATAGCACACAGTACCTACCATTGCTTACCCTGAAGTAACCTTAGAACTAATTAACATGCCAACTCTCTCAGTCAATCCTGGGTACCCTTGCCCTATAAAAGAACCACGTTCACCCTGGCTAGGGCTGCTCCTGTCTCCCTTAAGGAGAAAAGCCTGTTGCTGGGTGTGTTAAACTCTAATATATGCCCTTGCTAGACTGGGAGACGGCCTGAGAGAATACTTTCCACAATGACAACCTCAACACATGCCTTGCCCCTCTACAGTCCCTAACCACTAGAAGCTTACATTCTAATGAGACCGAAAATAAATAAAAGTATATGGGAAATAAATGCAAATAAAGGAAAAGTACAAGGTAGTCTGGGAGCCAGGCCACTAGCAGCTGGAAACAAGGAAGGCTTCATGGAATAGACCGTGCTTGAACTCTGTCTGGATGGAAGTGACGGATTCTCTGAGGCCTAAGGATAGAGGGCCAGCTTCAGAATCAGGAAGCCTCAGAGTTCAAGTCCTGCTTTGGACCCAAGCTAGCAGCATGACCACAGTAAACTCATCTAACCTCTTAGTGACCCAGACAACTCTGTAAGGTCACAGACACATTCAGATGGGCTGTCAATCTTCCTGAGCAGGCAGAAAGAGGAAAGAGTGCTCGACTGGGTATGCTGTGACTTGGCCTTGCCCAAGGTCACATAACTAGTAAATGCCTGAGGCTGCGTTTGAATACAGATCTTCCTAACTCCAGGCCCAGTACTCTGACCACTGGACCACCTAGATGGAGGGATTCAGAGATTCCAGAAGACTGTTGCCAACCCATGCTCAGGAGGCTGACTTGAGGCCAGGGAAGGATAAGAAAAGAGCTCCTTCTCAGTGCACTGAAGTTCTACAAGTCCTTTCTAAATTCACCACCTACTCTGGGGAAAAGCTCTAGTTGTCCCACCTGAGTTAGGAACTCCTCAAGTAGCTTTCTGTAAGATGGGTACAAGGGTCTGGGAGTGGTACCACAGAGAATATAAACTATCTTGAATGTATGCAGCAGCAAGAGAAACTTCAACTATCCCAAGGGAAAACCTGGAAGCTGTTTGGACATTCCATTGCCTATACAGACTTCTGGGTCACAGTTCAAGGGCAGAGAGGACAACTTTCTGGCAAGAGGAAACAGGGACCCTGAGGAGCAGGATCATTTTCAGTCACAAGGGATCAGGGATCCTGAGGAACAGTATCACTAGCAGTCCAAAGGAACAGGGCCCTGAGGGGCAGTATCACTTCTGGTCAAAAGGGAGCAGGAACCCTGAGGAGCAGGATCCATTAGAGTCCCAAGGGATCAGGGGTTCTTCCTGGGTAAGGCTCAGAGCACAGACCAGGAAAGCAGTGACCAAACCTCTCCCCAAATGCATCACTTTGGAACCACCAAAAACTTTCAGACCCCCAGAGCTAGCTCTGCAAACAGCAGTGTGAAAGCCCTGAAGTTGCAGACAATCACTCCCCTCGCCCTTTCACAGACACTTGGGCTTTAGCTGAAGTATAAAATGCAATGGTAGCAATCATGATCTCAGACAAGCCAAAAGCTGAAATAGTCCTAATTCAAAGGGATAGGGAGAGCAACTACATCTTGCTAAAAGGTACCATAGACAATAATATAATATCAATACTAACCAAAGATGCACCAAATGGCAGAGTATCCAACTTCTGAAAGGGAATGTTAAAGGACATGCAGAAGGACAGAGACAGTAAAACTATACCAACGGGTGACCACAACTTTCACCTCTCAGAATCAAGCAAATCTATGCATAAAATAACAAAAAAGATGTTAAAAAGAGGAAAAGAATAAGAAATCAGAAAGTCAGATAGCATAGAAATCTGGAGAAAAGTGAATGGAAATAAAAAAGAATATAACTTTTTTCTCAGCTGTACATGATAACTTCAGAAAAAATAAACATATATTAGGGCATAAAAACCTCATCACCAAATGCAGAAAAACAGAAATAGGAAATGCACCTTTTATAGACCACAATGCAATATCATTACAGAGATGCAGAAACAGAGATTAAAAATTAATTGGAAAATAAAATACCCAATCCTAAAGAATGAGTGGATCAAAGAACAAAACATAGCATCAACCAATAATTTCATTCAAGGGAATTACAACAATGAGGCAACATATCAAAATTTGTGGGATGCTCCCAAAGCAGTACTTAGGGGAAATTTCGATCTCTAAATTCTTACATCCATAAAACAGAGAAAGAGCAGATCAAGGAACTGGGCATAAAATGTACAAAAGTAGAAAAAGAACAAATGACAAAATCTCCAATTAAACATCAAATTGGAAATCAAAGGTGAGATGAAGAAAATGTTTAAAAAGTAAAATTATAAAATAAAAGCACGTGCTGCTTTTATGAAAATACTAATAAAAACAGATAAACCTTTGGATAACTTGATTAACAAAAAGAAAGAAGAAAACCAAATTGCCAGTCTCAAAACCAAAAGTGTAAGCGTAACCAAGGAAGAGGAAATTAAAGCAACACTTAGGAGTTATTTTCCCAATCCTATGCCAGCAAAACTGACAATCTACATGAAATGGATGAATACTTACAAAAACATACACTGCCCATGTTAAAAGAAGAGGAAACAGAATACATAAATAACAATATCTTAAAAGAAAAAAATATTGAACAAGGCATAAATGCGTTTCCTAGGAAAAAATTCCCAGGACTAGATCAACTGTGAAAGTGAATTCTACCGAACATTTAAAAACATTTCATCCCACTACTACATAAACTAACTGAAACAACAGGTAAAGAAGAAGTACTATCAAATTCCTTTCATGGCACAAACATGTTTTCAATACCGAAACAAGGGCGTAGGGATTTACACATACTAATACTTATTGGAGGAGCTGTGAAATGACACATCCATTTTGGAAAGTAATTTAAAATTACGCAAAGAAGGAAAGAAAAATGCCCAAAGCCTACAAAACAAAGATTCCATTACAACCCAATGATGCCACTGATAACGAAAAGTCCATATATATTCCAAAATACTTATGACACCACTTTTTGTGGCATCTATGATTTGGAAACAGTAGATGCTCATCAACAAGACATGGAACAGGAAAGGCATGGAATACTGCTACGTACTTACTGTAAATAAGAAACGAAGTGTGTGAGAAGTACAGAGAAGTATGGAAAGGGCTTTGTGAACTGATGCAAAGTGAATTAAACAGAGCCAAGAAAACAGTGCATATACACAATAACGACAATTGAAATGGAAAGAATGACTCAGCAAAAGCTTAAAAGTACCTGTAACAAGATGTTAAAGATCAAGTGGGAATGAAAAGGAAACGTGAGAAGACACCATCACCCTACCCCATTCAGGAAGTGAGAGGTCCTCAGGTGTTACACATTGCACACGTTTGCCCAAATGCATTGATCAGTTGTGCTCACTTTTCTTTTCCTTCCTAAAACAAGAAATATGATTGGTCACATGGCATGGCTCTTGAGGATGAGGGGAGGGAGAGATACATGGGATACCCTGGTGATGGCAGAAACAGAAAACACCAATAAAACAGGAGTCAAGTAACTCAAGGGTGATAATGGAGTTGGGGAAGGAGGAAAGGAAGGGGTTTGGGTTAGTGATTATCAGTAGCAGATCCAAAGATGTTACAAATCTGTGATTACGCAAACAATTCTTGTTATTGTTTAGTCCTGTCTGACTTTTCCTGCCCACATTTGGGGTTTTCTTGGCAGAGATACTGGAGTAGTTTGCCATTTCCTTCTAAAGCTCATTTGACAGATGAGGAACTGAGGGAAACAGGGTAAAGTGACTTGCCCAGAGTCACATAGCTACTAAATGTCTGAGGCCAGATTTGAACTCAAGAAGATGATTCTGCCTGACTTCAGGCCCCATAGAATACCTAGCTGCCCAGAAAACAATTTCAACTCCACTGTATCCCACCCAATCTCATGATTCCCCCAAGCCCCAGACCTCCAGACTAAGGCATGGGCAGGCAGGAAGCCCTAGGCAGGAGCATCCCTGGAGGAGAAGGCACACACAGGATCACTCCTGAACATAGCCATACATACATACATCCACACACACACACACACGGACTGTCTCTTACATACACACACACACATGTTCCTATCGACAGACACAACACAGGCATAAACAAAAGTACTGATATACCCACACTTACATACATCTTCTGGGCACTAATTGGGGATGGTAGAGGGTCAGCTTCATGAAAAGGCTAGGGGGAAGGGAAGAGAAGAGAAGAAGAAAGTGAGGGGCTGAGGCAGGAGCAGGAAGGGGGCACTTACTTCACTCACAACCACATAGGCACTAGCAGGACCCTCAGGATAGGTCAATCTGGAAGATGGAGGGAAGATGGGGGTAGTGGAGGGGAGGGGTGGGTGTGGAGTGGAAGGGGAGGAGAAGTGGGTGAGGGGGGATATGCAGATCTCAAACTGCTCGCCCCACTCACAGCCTCCTCCAGAGTCAAAGAAGACTTACACTTAATAGAGGGTCAGAGGGGGTGGCATTGTGACATCACTGCAAGGTAGGACTAGTGTCCTAGAAGAGCAGGGGGAGGGGAGGAGGTCTCTAACATCAGGCCCAGAGCACTGGGGAGCCGCTCCCCAGCCTAGTCATTTCTCTCTGTCCCCATCACCCAAATTGGCTACAAAAGGGGGTTGCAGCTGCATCCTCGACCTGGAAGTGGTCCTGGGGCTGGCCAGGGTCCCAGGTTCCTGAGGGCAGGCTGCTGGGGCTGGGAGGGGTGGGGGGCAGCAGCTGAGCTCAGCTTGGGGTTGTTGAGGGTAGGCCCCTTTACAGAAACTGGGAGGGGGAAGAGAAAGAGAGTAAGGGGGAGGGTGAGGGAGGGCTGTCCTGGGCTCCACAAAAGGGAGGAGCACAGTAGCTGCAGCAGCATCCGCAAACCAGTAGCCCTTGAATGGGACTTGGATTCCTCACAACCTCCAGAGCAGAGGAAGAAAGGGCTGGTGTGAGGAAGGGGCAGGGCTCAGCCTCCTTTCTCTAGGCAGGAGGAGACAAAGATCAGGACAGGCAGGGAGGGACAGGGGTCACCAAGGGAGGCAGCAGGTCTGCCCCTACTGTGCCACATGTGGGTAGATGCTTATCACCTGGGGAACTGCTAAACAAAGTGTGAAACATGGTGAACATCATGGAATACTACTACCAGGCTGCAAGAAATGATGTGTGCGATGAGTACAGAGAACTACAGAAAGATCTTTGTGAACTGATGCAAAGTGAATTAAGCAGAGTAAAAAAAAGAAAAAACAAAATAGTACATACACACAGTAACTACAACAACTGACATGGAAAGAATGAGACACAAAAAATTAACTGAAATGTTAAAGATCAAGTGAGAATGAAAAGGAAACATGAGAAAACACCATCACCCTACCTCAGCCAGGACTTAAGAGGTCCACAGGTGTTATACATTGCACACCTTTTCCACCTGCACCAATCAGTTGTGCTCATTTTTCTTTTCCTCCCTAAAAGAAAAAAAATACTCTTTTATCACATGACATGGCTCTTGAGGATGGGGAGAGGGAGGGATACATGGGATACCCTGGTGATGTAAGAAACAGAAAACAATGAAAAAGTTTAAAAGGAGGTCAAGTATCTCAGGGGTAATAATGGAGGTGGGGAAGGAAGAAAAAGGGCTTTGGGTTAGTGATTATCAGTAGCAGATCCAATCTATACTACAAATCAGGGATTCTGAAAACAATTGTTGTTCTTGTTTAGTCCCGTCTGACTCTTCCTGCCCACATTTGGGGTTTTCTTGGCAAAGGTACTGGAATGGTCTGCCATTTCCTTCTGAAGTTCATTTGACAGGTGAGGAACTGAGGCAAAGAGAGTGAAGTGACTTGCTGAAGATCACACAGCTGGTAAGTGTCGGAGGCCAGGTTTGAACTCAAGGAGATGATTCTTCCTGACTTCAGGCCCATTGGGACACCCAGCTGCCTGGAAGACAATGGAAACTTGTTAAAATGTGGGAGGTTGATCAGTGGGAAAGATTAGTTATGCAATGTACAGAAGCAAACAAATAAAATAAATTAGAGTTTAAAAAATTCAAAGATAGCAATTGGGTGGGTGGGGAGAAGGGAGACTATTTGATAAAAAAAAAAAAAACAAAAACAGATGGGATAAGGGAAAAGCAGTTTGCCAGAAATGCAACAGGACATCAACACCTCACAGCACTTTTCAAATTAAACTACAAATGGATGCATGAATTAGACATAAGAGGGGAGTCGGCAGCAAATTAGAGGAACAAGGAGGAAATTACTTTTCATATCTATGGATAGGAGAAGAGGTTATGACAGAAGAAGCAACAGAGAATCACAGAAAATAAAATAGAAGAATTCTACTTCTATAAAGTCGAAATGTTTTTGCACAAAGAGATCAAATGCTGTGAAAATGGGAACAGTAATATTTAAATGAGGAAAAACATCTTTGCAGCAAAGTTCTATAAGGACTGTTGCATATGCAAGATTTAAAAGGAACTGATTCCAATTTCTAAGATTAAGAGCCATGCTCCAATAGGTCAAAGGAAGAGGAGGTTTCCAAAGGAAGAAATCCAAACTATGAACAGCTTTATGACAAAATGTTCCAAATCCCTCATAATGAGAGAAGTGAATGTTAAAAAGTATCAGAGAAAGTCTCCTCTTTCTGTTCCACAACAAGGTACATGGAAATGCCCCTTTCACTAGGTGCTGCTTGAAACCAGAACAAAAAATAAATATACCATTAAATTAAACAACATCAAACAAAAGAGATGATACGGAAAAGGGGAGGGGAAGATTCCTAGACTGTCTCAGAGGAATCTGGCCACAGGGGGAGACCCAGCCTTGGGCACCACAGGGCTGGCACCCCACTGGAGGGGAAGCCAGCAGAGAACAGTGACAACCTGCAGCTTGGGACCCACACATCCCAGGTTGTACCGTTTAGTCAGGAACTGATTTTCAAAAGCCCCAGTTTTTAATTCAGGTAGTCCACATTACTTTGCAAAAAAAAAAAAAATTCTGGAATAAAGTAAGACCTTGGTCAAGTTCCCATGGGCAACCAAACTTCCTAAGACACTGAAGGCACCTCACTCTACCCCCCCACACATAAGGGGAGACCAGCTGGTTGTTTATCTCTATATTATGGGCCCAAACCTGTAGGTATTTAACTAATTGGCAGAAATTGACCCAAGACAACCCTGTCACCATTAACCAACTTGAAGTTCTTTTGATCTCGATAAAATAAATCACCTTAAGAAATGTTGTGATGAAGTTGGCAAGAAAATTAAATATCCTGAGTGGGATACGTTTACTAAATGGCTACTCAAAACCAGCAGACAGAAGTCTCTTGTAACTTGGACTTCTTTAAGGAAACTTTAAATGGAATTAAAAAGAATGGGGAAAGGGCGGAAGAGAAGATTTGTGCCCTCCAGAATGATAATCAGAATTGTACTGCTCCATTAAAGAGTACATCAAGGATTTGCCTGCATGTAGGACCAAGTCACTTCTCCCAGAAAAGATTTATCCAGCCATCCCTGGGAAAGATTCACCCTCCTCTCTCTGAGGATGAGGAAGGCAAGCAGGAGGATCCTTCTTAGACTTTCTCCTCTCTCCCCAGTCCCCAGGCCAAGCCAAGGATGCGAGGAAGAAGAAAGGTTGGGAAAGTCCACCTGAGGAGGGCAGGGAGGGAGTGCCCTCAAAGTCTTCTCCCTGATGCTTCCACCCCACCCCATCCCATGGCCCTCCAAGGCCCAGACCTTCAGACAAAGACCTGGGCAGGCAGGATGCGCCAGGCAGAAGCAGCTCTGGAGGAGCAGGCACGCACAGGTACACACATGTACACACGTGATTCTATAGTCCTAAACACACAATACACACATAAAAAAGGTTTTATTCCAAGCACACACATGCCCCAGGTACTAAGACAAGCCAATTTGGGATGGGGGGGAAGTTGAAACAAAGACTAAAGAGGAAACAGAAGAAAATATAAGGGGAGGGATGTAGAGGGACAGGAGGGGCAGGGGCAGAAAAGGGGGCTTACCTTATACACACCCACTTAGGAAAGTGTAGGAACTTCTGGGTTCCCTGGGTGAGGGAGGGGTGTTGTGGCAGAGGAGGAGGGGAGCAGGTTAGGGCTGGGCTGCTCATGGCCCTCCCTCCAGACTTAGAGGAAAAGGAAACTCACTCCTCCTCCTCCTCCACTTTACCATCCTTCTCATCCTCTTTCTCCTCCTCCTCTTCCTCCTCCAGAGACAAAGAAGATTGACTTGGTCAAGGGTGAGAGGGGCGGGTACAGTGACATCATGGTAGGGCAGGGCTAGTCTCCATCCAGAGCACAGGGAGGAGGGAGAAAAGAGGGGAGGGGGTTATGATGGCACCCACAGAGGAGTGGGGAGGCCCCTCCCAGTCATTTCTCTCAACTCCCATCGCCCAGCCTGGGGAGGGGAGGGGAGGGGGCCACAGTGCTTGGAGGGCCCAGGGCTGAGCCAGGTCCCAGGTTCCTGAGGGCAGTTGCTGGGGACTGGGAGGGATGTGGTGGGGCAGCTGAGCTCAGCTTGGGGTTGTGGGGGGGGTGGGTCAGCCCCTTTATGGAAAATTGAGAGGGGGAGGGCAGGGATGGTGGGGGGGGGTAGGGCATCCTGGGCTCCACATAAGGGAAAACAGTAGCTGCAGCAGCAGCAGCAGCAGACCACCAACCCCTTGATGGAACTTACTGACAACCTGTAGAGCAGAGGAGGAAAGGGATGGTCTGGGACAAATGTGGGTCTCAACCTCCTTTCTCCAGGCAGGAGGAGACAAAATCAGGCCATGGGCTGGGAGAGCCACGGGGGCACCCATGCATGCAAGCATGTCTGTCTCTGACCCTGCCTGGGTTGGAGAAAACTAGCAGCAATCATTGTTGGGCTGCTCTCCCCTCCAATGAAGAAGGAGAGTTGAGGCAGAAGGTTGGGAATTCTCCCAGGGTCCAGGATGCTCTCTGATTCAAGAGGATCATCACCCACAGGACCCAGAGTGCCTAAGGGGGGCCAGGCATCTAGCCAGGAGCCTCTGGAGGCTGAGAAGAAAGTATCTTCATCAGACAGCTGCAGGGATAGGGACAGGACACCTGAGGATTGTGGAGGACCCCCAGAGAAGGAAAATCTCTCCACTGAAACCTTGTCTGTCTGCAATTTGTACTCTCAAAAACTTTCCTAGAGCATGGAGACCTCAGGTGACTCAGCCCCCTCAATAAATACAAGCGGTAGGTGGTGGAGGGTCAGCCCAAAGGCTGTCTCTCAGACCAATGACCATGCCCTTCTACTTGGATGAGAGAGAGGCAGCCATGTCAGAGGATCACCAAGCAGGTGAGTGCAAGGAAATGGGCCAACAACCAAGCCAGAAGCCATGAACCAGGTAGGGTGTTAATGTAGCCCACTGACAAGGAGAAAACTTGGAGGAAATATGTGCAAGAAAATGGCTGGTATGAGCCATGAAGGATATTTGTTAAGTAGTTAATTTTGGCCAAGATGTTATCAGTATCAAATCAGGGAAGCCCAAGCATAGTGTAAAAGAAAAATTAACCTTGGAGTACACAAAAATCAGACATTGAGGGAGACTCTAGATGTAGTCCTTGTAGCGGTAGTAGAGCTAGGACTCCAGTCTGGCTCCTCTAACTCCATATCCCCCTATTCTTGACATTAGACCATGGCCTCCATGCTGAACAAGCTCTTTCCTTCAAGTCTCTTATGTGTGTTCTTTACCCATTCCCTCTTCACCCAGTCCTTACCTCAAGCCACCAAATGGGTCCAAGGGATCACAGGCTTAAATCTCCAGCTCAAAGCACCCTCAGAGTCCAACTAGTCTAATCCCCTTCTGCTACAGAGGAAGATGAAACTCGGGGTGGTCAAGGGACTTGCCCCAAATCTCACTTAGGATCTGAGAGATAGAGTTGGAAGGGACCTC
>NW_027556275.1:0-15184 GCF_003287225.1 Phascolarctos cinereus | reverse complement strand
ATATTTTAGCTGTTGGATGTGCTGCGTTAAGTTCCCTGTCTCTACAAACTGCCAAAGGAATAAGGAAGGTTAGCAAGTGCTGAGAAAATCTCATTCGTACAACGCGGGTTTTCTATACTAGTGTTCTGCCCTGACGAATGTTCATACTAGGTTGGAGTTATTCTTCCACTTTTCTCTTTCAAACACAGAGATATCATTTAGCTGTTGGATGTCCTGCGTTAAGCTTCCCTGTCTTTACAAACTGCAACAGAAAGAATCCGAAGAATGTTAGCAAGTGCTGAGAAAATCTCATTCGTACAACGCGGGTTTTCTATCTAGTGTTCTGCCCTGACCGAATGCTACTAGGTTGGTTATCTTCCACTTTTCTCTTTCAAACAAGAGATATTTTTAGCTGTTGATGTCCTGCGTTAAGCTTCCCTCTCTTTACAAACTGCAACAGAAGAATCCAAGAATGTTAGCAAGTGCTGAGAAAATCTCATTCGTACAACGCGGGTTTTCTATACTAGTGTTCTGCCCTGACCGAATTGCTTAGAGAACGTTGCACTTATGTTTCCACTTTTCTCTTTCAAACAAAGAGATTTCTTTTAGCTGTTGGATGTCCTGCGTAAGCTTCCCTGTCTCTACAAACTGAAACACAAAGAATCGAAGAATGTTAGCAAGTGCTGAGAAAATCTCATTCGTACAACGCGGGTTTTCTATACTAGTGTTCTGCCCGACCGAACTGCTATTCTAGGTTGGAGTTATCTTCCACTTTTCTCTTTCAAAAAAGAGATATCTTTTAGCTGTTGGTTGTCCTGCGTTAAGCTTCCTCTCTTTACAAACTGCAAACAGAAGAATACGAAGGAATGTTAGCAAGTGTGAGAAAATCTCAATCGTACAACGCGGGTTCTGTATACTAGTGTTTTCCCTGACCGAATTGCTTAAGAACGTTGGAGTTATCCTTCCACTTTTCTCTTTCAAACAAGAGATATTTTAGCTGTTGGATGTGCTGCGTAAGTTTCCCTGTCTCTACAAACTGAAACACAAAGAATCGAAGAATGTTAGCAAGTGCTGAGAAAATCTCATTCGTACAACGCGGGTTTTCTATACTAGTGTTTCTGCCCGAACCGAATGCTTACTAGGTTGGAGTTATTCTTCCACTTTTCTCTTTCAAACAAGAGATATCTTTAGCTGTTGGATGTCCTGCGTTAAGCTTCCCTGTCTTTACAAACTGCAACAGAAAGAATCCGAGGAATGTTAGCAAGTGCTGAGAAAATCTCATTCGTACAACGCGGGTTTTCTATACTAGTGTGCTGCCGACCGATTGCTCTTACTAGGTTGGAGTTATTCTCCACTTTTCTCTTTCAAACAAGAGATATTTTAGCTGTTTTGTCCTGCGTTAAGCTTCTGTCTTTACAAACTGCAACAGAAAGAATCGAAGAATGTTAGCAAGTGCTGAGAAAATCTCAATCGTACAACGCGGGTTCTATACTAGTGTTCTGCCCTGATCGAATTGCTTAGAACGTTGGAGTTATCCTTCCACTTTTCTCTTTCAAACAAGAGATATCTTTTAGCTGTTGGATGTGCTGCGTTAAGTTTCCCTGTCTCTACAAACTGCAACAAAAGAATCGAAGAATGTTAGCAAGTGCTGAGAAAATCTCATTCGTACAACGCGGGTTTTCTATACTAGTGTTCCCCGTACCGAGATGCTCATACTAGGTGGACTTATGCTTCCACTTATCTCTTTCAAACAGAGAGATATCTTTCAGCTGTTGGATGTCCTGCGTTAAGCTTTCCTCTCTTTACAAACTGCAACACAAGAATCCGAGGAATGTTAGCAAGTTCTGAGAAAATCTCAATCGTACAACGCGGGTTCTGTATAGTAGTGTTGTACCTTGACCGAATTGCTTAGAGCACGTTGCAGTTATCCTTCCAGTTTTCTCTTTCAAACAAAGAGATATCTTTTAGCTGTTGGATGTGCTGCGTTCAGCTTCCCTCTCTTTACAAACTGCACAAGACAGAATACAAGGAAGGTTAGCAAGTGGTGAGAAAATCTCATTCGTACAACGCGGGTTTTCTATACTAGTGTTCTCCCCAGGTCGAGTTGCTTAGAGAACGTTGGAGGTATCCTTCCACTTTTCTCTTTCAAACAGAGAGATATCTTTTAGCTGTTGGTTGTCCTGCGTTAAGCTTCCCTGTCTCTTACAAACTGAAACAAAGAATCCGAAGAATGTTAGCAAGTGCTGAGAAAATCTCATTCGTACAACGCGGGTTTTCTATACTAGTGTTCTGCCCAGACCGATTGCTTAGAGAGGTTGGAGTTATCCTTCCACTTTTCTCTTTCAAACAAGAGACATCGTTTAGCTGTTGTTGTCCTGCGTTAAGCTTCCCTGTCTTTACAAACTGCAACAGAAAGAATCCGAAGAATGTTAGCAAGTGCTGAGAAAATCTCATTCGTACAACGCGGGTTCTCTATACTAGTGTTCTGCCCTGATCGAATTGCTTAGAGAACGTTGGAGTTATCCTTCCACTTTTCTCTTTCAAACAAAGAGATATCTTTTAGCTGTTGGATGTCCTGCGTTAACTTCCCTGTCTCTACAAACTCCAAGAGAAAGAATCCGAGGAATGTTAGCAAGTGCTGAGAAAATCTCATTCGTACAACGCGGGTTTTCTATACTAGTGTTCTGCCCGTACCGAGATGCTCATACTAGGTTGGAGTTATCTTCCAGTTTCTCTTTCAAACAGAGAGATATCTTTAGCTGTTGGATGTCCTGCGTTAAGCTTTCCTCTCTACAAACTGCAACACAAGAATCCGAGGAATGTTAGCAAGTTCTGAGAAAATCTCATCGTACAACGCGGGTTCTGTATAGTAGTGTTGTACCTTGACCGAATTGCTTACAGAACGTTGGAGTTATCCTTCCAGTTTTCTCTTTCAAACAAGAGATATCTTTTAGCTTGGATGTGCTGCGTTAAGCTTCCCTCTCTTTACAAACTGCACAAGAAGAATCGAAGAATGTTAGCAAGTGCTGAGAAAATCTCATTCGTACAACGCGGGTTTTCTATACTAGTGTTCTGCCCTGATCGAATTGCTTAGAGAACGTTGGAGTTATCCTTCCACTTTTCTCTTTCAAACAGAGAGATATCTTTTAGCTGTTGGATGTGCTGCGTTCAGCTTCCCTGTCTCTACAAACTGAAACCAAAGAATTCGAAGAATGTTAGCAAGTGCTGAGAAAATCTCATTCGTACAACGCGGGTTTTCTATACTAGTGTTCTGCCCTGACCGAATGCTTTAGAACGTTGGAGTTATTCTTCCACTTTTCTCTTTCAAACAGAGAGATATTTTAGCTGTTGGATGTCCTGCGTTAAGCTTCCCTCTTTACAAACTGCAACAGAAAGAATCCGAAGAATGTTAGCAAGTGCTGAGAAAATCTCATTCGTACAACGCGGGTTTTATACTAGTGTTCTGCCCGACCGAATGCTATCTAGGTTGGGTTATCTCTCCACCTCTTTCAAACATTCCACTTTTCTCTTTCAAACAAGAGATATCTTTTAGCTGTTGGATGTGCTGCGTTAAGCTTCCCTCTCTTTACAAACAACAAAGAATCCAAGAATGTTAGCAAGTGCTGAGAAAATCTCATTCGTACAACGCGGGTTTTCTATACTAGTGTTCTGCCCTGATCGAATTGCTTAGAGAACGTTGGAGTTATCCTTCCACTTTTCTCTTTCAAACAGAGAGATATCTTTTAGCTGGTTGTGCTGCGTTAAGCTTCCTGTCTCTACAAACTGAAACACAAAGAATCCGAAGAATGTTAGCAAGTGCTGAGAAAATCTCATTCGTACAACGCGGGTTTTCTATACTAGTGTTGCTGCCCGACCGAATGCATTCTTAGGTTGGAGTTATCTTCCACTTTTCTCTTTCAAACAAGAGATATCTTTTAGCTGTTGGATGTCCTGCGTTAAGCTTCCTCTCTTTACAAACTGCAACAGAAGAATCCGAAGAATGTTAGCAAGTGCTGAGAAAATCTCATTCGTACAACGCGGGTTTTCTATACTAGTGTTCTGCCCTGATCGAATTGCTTAGAGAACGTTGGAGTTATCCTTCCACTTTTCTCTTTCAAACAGAGATATTTTAGCTGTTGGATGTGCTGCGTTAAGTTTCCCTGTCTCTAAAACTGCACAAAGAATCGAAGAATGTTAGCAAGTGCTGAGAAAATCTCATTCGTACAACGCGGGTTTTCTATACTAGTGTTCTGCCCTGATCGAATTGCTTAGAGAACGTTGGAGTTTCCTTCACTTTTCTCTTTCAAACAGAGAGATATCTTTTAGCTGTTGGATGTGCTGCGTTAAGCTTCCCTGTCTTTACAAACTGCAACAGAAAGAATCGAAGAATGTTAGCAAGTGCTGAGAAAATCTCATTCGTACAACGCGGGTTTTCTGTACTAGTGTTCTGCCCCGACCGAATTGCTTAACGTTGGAGTTATCTTCCACTTTTCTCTTTCAAACAAGAGATATTTTAGCTGTTGGATGTCCTGCGTTAAGCTTCTTGTCTTTACAAACTGCAACAGAAAGAATCCGAAGAATGTTAGCAAGTGCTGAGAAAATCTCATTCGTACAACGCGGGTTTTCTATACTAGTGTTCTGCCCTGACCGAATTGCTTAGAACGTTGGAGTTATCCTTCCACTTTTCTCTTTCAAACAAGAGATATCTTTTAGCTGTTGGATGTGCTGCGTTAAGCTTCCCTGTCTTACAAACTGAACCAAAGAATCGAAGGAATGTTAGCAAGTGCTGAGAAAATCTCATTCGTACAACGCGGGTTTTCTATACTAGTGTTCTGCCCTACCGAATTGCTTTACTTAGGTTGGAGTTATCCTTCCACTTTTCTCTTTCAAACAGAGAGATATCTTTAGCTGTTGGATGTCCTGCGTTAAGCTTCCTCTCTTTACAAACTGCAGAAAGAATCCGAAGAATGTTAGCAAGTGCTGAGAAAATCTCATTCGTACAACGCGGGTTTTCTATACTAGTGTTGTCCCGACCGAATGCTTAGAGACGTTGGAGTTATCTTCCACTTTTCTCTTTCAAACAAAGAGATATCTTTTAGCTGTTGGATGTCCTGCGTTAAGCTTCCCTCTCTTTACAAACTGCAACAAAAGAATCCAAGAATGTTAGCAAGTGCTGAGAAAATCTCATTCGTACAACGCGGGTTTTCTATACTAGTGTTCTGCCCGTCGAATTGCTTAGAGAACGTTGGAGTTATCCTTCCACTTTTCTCTTTCAAACAGAGATATCTTTTAGCTGTTGGATGTCCTGCGTTAAGTTTCCCTGTCTCTACAAACTGCACAAAGAATCCGAAGAATGTTAGCAAGTGCTGAGAAAATCTCATTCGTACAACGCGGGTTTTATACTAGTGTTCTGCCCGTCGAATTGCTTAGAGAACGTTGGAGTTATCCTTCCACTTTTCTCTTTCAAACAAAGAGATATCTTTTAGCTGTTGGTTGTCCTGCGTTAAGCTTCCCTGTCTTTACAAACTGCAACAGAAAGAATCCGAAGAATGTTAGCAAGTGCTGAGAAAATCTCATTCGTACAACGCGGGTTCTATACTAGTGTTCTGCCCTGACCGAATTGCTTAGAGAACGTTGGAGTTATCCTTCCACTTTTCTCTTTCAAAAAAGAGATATCTTTTAGCTGTTGGATGTCCTGCGTTAAGCTTCCCTGTATCTACAAACTGCAAGAAAGAATCCGAGGAATGTTAGCAAGTGCTGAGAAAATCTCATTCGTACAACGCGGGTTTTCTATACTAGTGTTCTGCCCGACCGAATGCTATACTAGGTTGGAGTTATCTTCCATTTCTCTTTCAAACAGAGAGATATCTTTTAGCTGTTGGATGTCCTGCGTTAAGCTTTCCTCTCTTTACAAACTGCAACAAAGAATCCGAAGGAATGTTAGCAAGTGCTGAGAAAATCTCAATCGTACAACGCGGGTTCTGTATAGTAGTGTTCTTCCCTGACCGAATTGCTTAAGAACGTTGGAGTTATCCTTCCACTTTTCTCTTTCAAACAAGGAGATATCTTTTAGCTGTTGGATGTGCTGCGTTAAGCTTCCCTCTCTTTACAAACTGCACAGAAGAATACAAGGAATGTTAGCAAGTGCTGAGAAAATCTCATTCGTACAACGCGGGTTTCTATACTAGTGTTCTGCCCTGATCGAATTGCTTAGAGAACGTTGGAGTTATCTTCCACTTTTCTCTTTCAAACAGAGAGATATCTTTTAGCTGTTGGATGTGCTGCGTTAAGCTTCCCTGTCTCTACAAACTGCAACAAAGAATCCGAAGAATGTTAGCAAGTGCTGAGAAAATCTCATTCGTACAACGCGGGTTTTCTATAGTGTTCTGCCCGACCGAATGCTTACTAGGTTGGAGTTATTCTTCCACTTTTCTCTTTCAAACAAGAGATATTTTAGCTGTTGGATGTCCTGCGTTAAGCTTCCTGTCTTTACAAACTGCAACAGAAAGAATCGAAGAATGTTAGCAAGTGCTGAGAAAATCTCATCGTACAACGCGGGTTTTCTATACTAGTGTTCTGCCGACCGAATGCATTCTTAGGTTGGAGTTATCCTTCCACTTTTCTCTTTCAAACAAGAGATATCTTTTAGCTGTTGGTTGTTCCTGCGTTAAGTTTCCCTGTCTTACAAACTGCAACAGAAGAATCGAAGAATGTTAGCAAGTGCTGAGAAAATCTCATTCGTACAACGCGGGTTCTATACTAGTGTTCTCCCTGACCGAATTGCTTAGAACGTTGGAGTTATCCTTCCACTTTTCTCTTTCAAACAAGAGATATCTTTAGCTGTTGGATGTGTCCTGCGTTAAGCTTCCCTGTCTCTACAAACTGCAACAAGAAGCCGAAGAATGTTAGCAAGTGCTGAGAAAATCTCATTCGTACAACGCGGGTTTTCTATACTAGTGTTCTGCCCGACCGAATTGCTTACTAGGTTGGAGTTATCTTCCACTTTTCTCTTTCAAACAGAGATATTTTAGCTGTTGGATGTCCTGCGTTAAGCTTCCTCTCTTTACAAACTGCAAAGAAGAATCCGAAGAATGTTAGCAAGTGCTGAGAAAATCTCATTCGTACAACGCGGGTTTTCTACTAGTGTTCTGCCCGACCGAATGCTTACTAGGTTGGAGTTATCTTCCACTTTTCTCTTTCAAACAAGAGATATCTTTTAGCTGTTGGTTGTCCTGCGTTAAGCTTCTCTCTTTACAAACTGCAACAGAAAGAATCCGAAGAATGTTAGCAAGTGCTGAGAAAATCTCATTCGTACAACGCGGGTTCTATACTAGTGTTCTGCCCTGATCGAATTGCTTAGAGAACGTTGGAGTTATCCTTCCACTTTTCTCTTTCAAACAGAGAGATATCTTTTAGCTGTTGGATGCTGCGTTAAGTTTCCCTGTCTCTACAAACTGCAACAAAAGAATCGAAGAATGTTAGCAAGTGCTGAGAAAATCTCATTCGTACAACGCGGGTTTTCTATACTAGTGTTCTGCCCGTCGATTGCTTAGAGTAGGTTGGAGTTATCTTCCACTTTTCTCTTTCAAACAAGAGATATCTTTTAGCTTGTTTGTCCTGCGTTAAGCTTCCCTGTCTTTACAAACTGCAACAGAAAGAATCCGAAGAATGTTAGCAAGTGCTGAGAAAATCTCATTCGTACAACGCGGGTTTTTCTATACTAGTGTTCTGCCCTGATCGAATTGCTTAGAGAACGTTGGAGTTATCTTCCACTTTTCTCTTTCAAACAAAGAGATATCTTTAGCTGTTGATGTCCTGCGTTAAGCTTCCTGTCTTACAAACTGCAAAGAAAGAATCCGAAGAATGTTAGCAAGTGCTGAGAAAATCTCATTCGTACAACGCGGGTTTTCTATACTAGTGTTCTGCCCTACCGAATGTTACTTAGGTTGGAGTTATCTTCCATTTTCTCTTTCAAACAGAGAGATATCTTTTAGCTGTTGGATGTCCTGCGTTAAGCTTCCTCTCTTACAAACTGCAACAAAGAATCCGAAGGAATGTTAGCAAGTGCTGAGAAAATCTCATCGTACAACGCGGGTTCTCTATACTAGTGTGCCCTGACCGAATTGCTTAGAACGTTGGAGTTATCCTTCCACTTTTCTCTTTCAAACAAGAGATATCTTTTAGCTGTTGGATGTCCTGCGTTAAGCTTCCCTCTCTTTACAAACTGCAACAGACAGAATCAAGAAGAATGTTAGCAAGTGCTGAGAAAATCTCATTCGTACAACGCGGGTTTTCTATACTAGTGTTCTGCCCTGATCGAATTGCTTAGAACGTTGGAGTTATCCTTCCACTTTTCTCTTTCAAACAGAGAGATATCTTTTAGCTGTTGATGTGCTGCGTTAAGTTTCCCTGTCTCTACAAACTGAAACACAAAGAATCGAAGAATGTTAGCAAGTGCTGAGAAAATCTCATTCGTACAACGCGGGTTTTCTATACTAGTGTTCTGCCCGACCGAATGCTATCTAGGTTGGAGTTATCTTCCACTTTTCTCTTTCAAACAAGAGATATCTTTTAGCTGTTGATGTCCTGCGTTAAGCTTCCTCTCTTTACAAACTGCAACAGAAAGAATCCGAAGAATGTTAGCAAGTGCTGAGAAAATCTCATTCGTACAACGCGGGTTCTGTATACTAGTGTTTCCCTGACCGAATTGCTTAGAGAACGTTGGAGTTATCCTTCCACTTTTCTCTTTCAAACAGAGATATTTTAGCTGTTGGATGTCCTGCGTTAATTTCCTGTCTCTACAAACTGAACACAAAGAATCCGAAGAATGTTAGCAAGTGCTGAGAAAATCTCATTCGTACAACGCGGGTTTTCTATACTAGTGTTCTCCTGATCGAATTGCTTAGAGAACGTTGGAGTTTCTTCCACTTTTCTCTTTCAAACAGAGAGATATTTTAGCTGTTGGATGTGCTGCGTTAAGCTTCCCTGTCTTTAAAACTGCAACAGAAAGAATCCGAAGAATGTTAGCAAGTGCTGAGAAAATCTCATTCGTACAACGCGGGTTTTCTATACTAGTGTTCTGCCTGACCGATTGCTTACTAGGTTGGAGTTATCTTCCACTTTTCTCTTTCAAACAAGAGATATTTTAGCTGTTTGTCCTGCGTTAAGCTTCCCTGTCTTTACAAACTGCAACAGAAAGAATCCGAAGAATGTTAGCAAGTGCTGAGAAAATCTCATTCGTACAACGCGGGTTTTTCTATACTAGTGTTCTGCCCTGATCGAATTGCTTAGAACGTTGGAGTTATCCTTCCACTTTTCTCTTTCAAACAAGAGATATCTTTTAGCTTGGATGTGCTGCGTTAAGCTTCCCTGTCTACAAACTGAAACCAAAGAATCGAAGAATGTTAGCAAGTGCTGAGAAAATCTCATTCGTACAACGCGGGTTTTCTATACTAGTGTTCTGCCCGTACCGAATGCTTACTAGGTTGGAGTTATCTTCCACTTTTCTCTTTCAAACAGAGAGATATCTTTAGCTGTTGGATGTCCTGCGTTAAGCTTCCCTCTCTTTACAAACTGCAACAAAAGAATCCGAGGAATGTTAGCAAGTGCTGAGAAAATCTCATCGTACAACGCGGGTTCTGTATACTAGTGTTGTCCCTGACCGAATTGCTTAGAGACGTTGGAGTTATCCTTCCACTTTTCTCTTTCAAACAAAGAGATATCTTTTAGCTGTTGGATGTGCTGCGTTAAGCTTCCCTCTCTTTACAAACTGCAACAAGAGAATACGAATGTTAGCAAGTGCTGAGAAAATCTCATTCGTACAACGCGGGTTTTCTATACTAGTGTTCTGCCCTGATCGAATTGCTTAGAGAACGTTGGAGTTATCCTTCCACTTTTCTCTTTCAAAAGAGAGATATCTTTTAGCTGTTGGTTGTGCTGCGTTAAGTTTCCCTGTCTCTACAAACTGAAACACAAAGAATCCGAAGAATGTTAGCAAGTGCTGAGAAAATCTCATTCGTACAACGCGGGTTTTCTATACTAGTGTTCTCCCGTCGAGTTGCTTAGAGTAACGTTGGAGTTATCCTTCCACTTTTCTCTTTCAAACAAGAGATATCTTTTAGCTGTTGGTTGTCCTGTGTTAAGCTTTCCCTGTCTTTACAAACTGCAACAGAAAGAATCCGAAGAATGTTAGCAAGTGCTGAGAAAATCTCATCGTACAACGCGGGTTCTGTATACTAGTGTTCTGCCCTGATCGAATTGCTTAGAGAACGTTGGAGTTATCCTTCCACTTTTCTCTTTCAAACAAAGAGATATCTTTTAGCTGTTGTTTGTCCTGCGTTAAGCTTCCCTGTCTCTACAAACTGCAACAGAAAGAATCCGAAGAATGTTAGCAAGTGCTGAGAAAATCTCATTCGTACAACGCGGGTTTTCTATACTAGTGTTCTGCCCGTACCGAGATGCTCATACTAGGTTGGAGTTAATCTTCCACTTTTCTCTTTCAAACAGAGAGATATCTTTAGCTGTTGGATGTCCTGCGTTAAGCTTTCCTCTCTTTACAAACTGCAACAAAGAATCCGAAGGAATGTTAGCAAGTGCTGAGAAAATCTCATTCGTACAACGCGGGTTCTGTATACTAGTGTTGTACCCTGACCGAATTGCTTACAGAACGTTGGAGTTATCCTTCCACTTTTCTCTTTCAAACAAAGAGATATCTTTTAGCTGTTGGATGTGCTGCGTTAAGCTTCCTCTCTTTACAAACTGCAAAGACAGAATACAAGGAAGGTTAGCAAGTGTGAGAAAATCTCATTCGTACAACGCGGGTTTTCTATACTAGTGTTCTGCCCGGACCGAACTGCTTATTCTGGGTTGGAGTTATCCTTCCACTTTTCTCTTTCAAACAAAGAGATATCTTTTAGCTGTTGGTTGTGCTGGGCAAGTTTCCCTGTCTCTACAAACTGAAACCAAAGAATCGAAGAATGTTAGCAAGTGCTGAGAAAATCTCATTCGTACAACGCGGGTTTTCTATCTAGTGTTCTGCCCGACCGAGAATTGCTTACTAGGTTGGAGTTATCTTCCACTTTTCTCTTTCAAACAAGAGATATTTTAGCTGTTGGATGTCCTGCGTTAAGCTTCCCTGTCTTTACAAACTGCAACAGAAAGAATCCGAAGAATGTTAGCAAGTGCTGAGAAAATCTCATTCGTACAACGCGGGTTTTCTATACTAGTGTTCTGCCCGACCGAATGCTTATCTAGGTTGGAGTTATCTTCCACTTTTCTCTTTCAAACAAGAGATTCTTTTAGCTGTTGGATGTCCTGCGTTAAGCTTCCTCTCTTTACAAACTGCAACAGAGAATCCGAAGAATGTTAGCAAGTGCTGAGAAAATCTCATTCGTACAACGCGGGTTCTATACCAGTGTTCTGCCCGACCGAATTGCTTAGAGAACGTTGGAGTTATCCTTCCACTTTTCTCTTTCAAACAAAGAGATATCTTTTAGCTGTTGGATGTGCTGCGTTAAGTTTCCCTGTCTCTACAAACTGAAACACAAAGAATCCGAAGAATGTTAGCAAGTGCTGAGAAAATCTCATTCGTACAACGCGGGTTTTCTATACTAGTGTTCTGCCCGCGATTGCTTACTAGGTTGGAGTTATCTTCCACTTTTCTCTTTCAAACAAGAGATATCTTTTAGCTGTTGTTGTCCTGCGTTAAGCTTTCCTGTCTTTACAAACTGCAACAGAAAGAATCCGAAGAATGTTAGCAAATGCTGAGAAAATCTCAATCCTACAACGCGGGTTCTGTATACTAGTGTTCTGCCCTGACCGAATTGCTTAGAGAACGTTGGAGTTATCCTTCCACTTTTCCCTTTCAAAGAAAGAGATATCTTTTAGCTGTTCGATGTCCTGCGTTAAGCTTCCCTGTCTCTACAAACTGCAACAGAAAGAATCGAAGAATGTTAGCAAGTGCTGAGAAAATCTCATTCGTACAACGCGGGTTTTCTATACTAGTGTTCTGCCCGTACCGAGATGCTCATACTAGGTTGGAGTTATCTTCCACTTTTCTCTTTCAAACAAAGAGATATCTTTAGCTGTTGGATGTCCTGCGTTAAGTTTCCTCTCTTTACAAACTGCAACAAAGAATCCGAGAATGTTAGCAAGTGCTGAGAAAATCTCAATCGTACAACGCGGGTTCTGTATAGTAGTGTTGCCCTGACCGAATTGCTTAGAACGTTGGAGTTATCCTTCCACTTTTCTCTTTCAAACAAAGAGATATCTTTTAGCTGTTGGATGTGCTGCGTTAAGCTTCCCTCTCTTTACAAACTGCAACAAGAAGAATACAAGAATGTTAGCAAGTGCTGAGAAAATCTCATTCGTACAACGCGGGTTTCTATACTAGTGTTCTGCCCTGATCGAATTGCTTAGAGAACGTTGGAGTTATCCTTCCACTTTTCTCTTTCAAACAGAGAATATCTTTTAGCTGTTGGATGTCCTGCGTTAAGCTTCCCTGTCTCTACAAACTGAAACAAAGAATCGAAGAATGTTAGCAAGTGCTGAGAAAATCTCATTCGTACAACGCGGGTTTTCTATACTAGTGTTCTGCCCGACCGAGATTGCTACTAGGTTGGAGTTATCTTCCACTTTTCTCTTTCAAACAAGAGATATTTTAGCTGTTGGATGTCCTGCGTTAAGCTTCCCTGTCTTTACAAACTGCAACAGAAGAATCCGAAGAATGTTAGCAAGTGCTGAGAAAATCTCATTCGTACAACGCGGGTTTTCTATACTAGTGTTCTGCCCTGACCGAATTGCTTAAGAACGTTGAGTTATCTTCCACTTTTCTCTTTCAAACAAAGAGATATCTTTTAGCTGTTGGATTGCGTTAAGTTTCCCTGTTTACAAACTGCAAAGAGAATCCGAATGTTAGCAAGTGCTGAGAAAATCTCATTCGTACAACGCGGGTTTTCTATACTAGTGTTCTGCCCGACCGAATTGCTTAAGAACGTTGGAGTTATCTTCCACTTTTCTCTTTCAAACAAGAGATATCTTTGCTGTTGGATGTCCTGCGTTAAGTTTCCTGTCTTTACAAACTGAACACAAAGAATCCGAAGAATGTTAGCAAGTGCTGAGAAAATCTCATTCGTACAACGCGGGTTTTCTATACTAGTGTTCTGCCCTGACCGAATTGCTTAAGAACGTTGGAGTTATCTTCCACTTTTCTCTTTCAAACAGAGAGATATTTTAGCTGTTGGATGTCCTGCGTTAAGCTTCCCTCTCTTTACAAACTGCACAAGAAGAATCGAAGAATGTTAGCAAGTGCTGAGAAAATCTCATTCGTACAACGCGGGTTTTATACTAGTGTTCTGCCCGACCGAATGCTATTCTAGGTTGGAGTTATCTTCCACTTTTCTCTTTCAAACAAAGAGATATCTTTTAGCTGTTGGTTGTCCTGTGTTAAGTTTGCCTGTATTTACAAACTGCAACAGAAAGAATCCGAAGAATGTTAGCAAGTGCTGAGAAAATCTCAATCGTACAACGCGGGTTCTGTATACTAGTGTTCTGCCCTGATCGAATTGCTTAGAGAACGTTGGAGTTATCCTTCCACTTTTCTCTTTCAAACAAGGAGATATCTTTTAGCTGTTGGATGTGCTGCGTAAGTTTCCCTGTCTCTACAAACTGAAAACAAAGAATCCGAAGAATGTTAGCAAGTGCTGAGAAAATCTCATTCGTACAACGCGGGTTTTCTATACTAGTGTTCTGCCCGTACCGAGATGCTCATACTAGGTTGGACTTATTCTTCCACTTTTCTCTTTCAAACAGAGAGATATCTTTCAGCTGTTGGATGTCCTGCGTTAAGCTTCCTCTCTTTACAAACTGCAACAAAGAATCCGAGGAATGTTAGCAAGTGCTGAGAAAATCTCATTCGTACAACGCGGGTTCTGTATAGTAGTGTTCTGCCCTGACCGAATTGCTTAGAGAACGTTGGAGTTATCCTTCCACTTTTCTCTTTCAAACAAAGAGATATCTTTTAGCTGTTGGATGTGCTGCGTTAAGCTTCCCTCTCTTTACAAACTGCACAGAAGAATACAAGAATGTTAGCAAGTGCTGAGAAAATCTCATTCGTACAACGCGGGTTTTCTATACTAGTGTTCTGCCCTGATCGATTGCTTAGAGAACGTTGGAGTTATCCTTCCACTTTTCTCTTTCAAACAGAGATATCTTTTAGCTGTTGGTGCTGCGTAAGTTTCCCTGTCTCTACAAACTGAAACACAAGAATCCGAAGAATGTTAGCAAGTGCTGAGAAAATCTCATTCGTACAACGCGGGTTTTCTATACTAGTGTTCTGCCCGTCGATTGCTTAGAGTAGGTTGGAGTTATCTTCCACTTTTCTCTTTCAAACAAGAGATATCTTTTAGCTGTTGTTTGTCCTGCGTTAAGCTTTCCTGTCTTTACAAACTGCAACAGAAAGAATCGAAGAATGTTAGCAAGTGCTGAGAAAATCTCATCGTACAACGCGGGTTCTGTATACTAGTGTTCTGCCCTGATCGAATTGCTTAGAGAACGTTGGAGTTATCCTTCCACTTTTCTCTTTCAAACAAAGAGATATCTTTTAGCTGTTGGATGTCCTGCGTTAAGCTTCCCTGTCTCTACAAACTGCAAAGAAAGAATCCGAAGAATGTTAGCAAGTGCTGAGAAAATCTCATTCGTACAACGCGGGTTTTCTATACTAGTGTTCTGCCCTACCGAGATGCTAACTAGGTTGGAGTTATCTTCCACTTTTCTCTTTCAAACAGAGAGATATCTTTAGCTGTTGGATGTCCTGCGTTAAGTTTCCTCTCTTTACAAACTGCAGAACAGAATCCGAAGGAATGTTAGCAAGTGTGAGAAAATCTCATCGTACAACGCGGGTTCTGTATACTAGTGTTGTCCCTGACCGAATTGCTTAAGAACGTTGGAGTTATCCTTCCACTTTTCTCTTTCAAACAAAGAGATATCTTTTAGCTGTTGGATGTGCTGCGTTAAGCTTCCTCTCTCTTACAAACTGCAACAACAGAATCAAGAATGTTAGCAAGTGGTGAGAAAATCTCATTCGTACAACGCGGGTTTTCTATACTAGTGTTCTGCCCTGATCGAATTGCTTAGAGAACGTTGGAGTTATCCTTCCACTTTTCTCTTTCAAACAGAGAGATATCTTTTAGCTGTTGGATGTGCTGCG
>NW_027556274.1:0-15190 GCF_003287225.1 Phascolarctos cinereus | reverse complement strand
TCTAAATATATTACAAATTACAAAAATTTCCAAAGCTATCAATTCTTGATTTCTAAGTACTAGTGGCAATTACTAAACCTCAGTTTTCACAAGGGTACATTGTTTTTAGTTGCCTAATATAAAAAAAAAATCATGGTAATGCTCCCAACCCCTATAACTGCTCCTTTATTCCTTTAGATAAACCAAAGTACCAAATAAATTCTTTTTATTTCTTCCTTACTCCCAATCAGTGTACCTTAAGGCATTTTCTTAATAAATTCTTGAAATACCTCTTTCAAAATATATTTTCTTAATGTGATCAAACCTATTCCTCAAATTTTCTTTTTGAAAAGCCAGCTCCTTTTCTTTTAAGCTCTGCATTCATACTGTCAGTGCATACTCCAACTTTCCTTAGCCCTCTACCCATTTTCCTGTAACATAATTTAAAAATGCATCTCACTGAATTATTATCATCTGACAGTAATAAGTTGCATGTGTTAAACACTTGATGTTGGGTATGCGGTCTTTTCTGTTGTATCAGAAAAACAGAAAAAAAAAAGCAACTGTTAAGACAGGTTACTTTCCCCTTTGATCTGAATACTGTGAGACCATAAATGTATCTGTTATAGAATGTGAAAAATATGTTTAAAATTGTTAACATTTTTTGTTTGAAATTAAGAAAATGAGAATAATGATAAATGACACTGTTAGGAGAAAAGCACAGCAAAATACTCTTAAGAAATCTTTGTTTGTGAGGGTTTTTTGGACTTCCTGCTTGACCTGTTATAACATAAGACCTTACCAGCCAGGCTGACAAAGTATTGTCAAACTCTAAAATACTGCAGTTTGAGGAACTAGAACCTCTCCTAGCCAAGGTAGGAAATATATGAATTCAATATTAAATTGGAAGTGTTTCATCTGAAATCACTTATATATTGATGAAATTATCATCTGTTAATAGTATGTAGCAAAATTACATTTTTGAACCAACTATCCACTTTGTGTAAATTAATATTCAATGTATTCATGTAAAACTTCAGAATGTAGTATTTGTGCTGCTTGTCCAAGTTAACCAACATTCAACCAACTTGTGTCTCCATCATTTCCTGTGGTAGGTGCTCCCTTTGACTTACACAGTGGATTAAAGTTTTTTCTAGAACTTAAAAATCCTCTTGGCAGGCTATATTCTGAGGCCCACCTAAAATGGCCAGATGTACTTTCCTTTCCTTTTTCCTATCTACAGAGCAGACCACAGGGTGAGTTTTAAAACCTATCATGGGGGCAGCTAGGTGGTGCAGTGGATAGAACTCCAGCCTTGGAGTCAGGAGGACCTGAGTTCAAATCCAGCCTCAGACACTTGACAGTTATGGGCTGTGTGACCCTGGGCAAATCACTTAATCCCTACCGTCTCACCAAAAAACTTGTCATGTATTTGTTTAAATATCTTTAGGACATACATACACGTGGTGAATTTCACCTCCAACAACTATATTCAACATATGAAAACTTAATCTGTTAATGAATACTGTATGAATTTGAACCAATACTGTTACACATGAACACAATAAATATATCCTGTCCTAGTATATGACTAATGAAATTTTGCTATTTGAGGCAGAAAATTTGGGACTATAATTTGATTTACTTCTCAGTTTTGATTTCAGATTTTATTGTCTGACATCTCCTAAGGTCACTAGTAAAAATGTCAGCAGCTCAATGGGGGTGCCATCTGTGAATTCACACCAATGGATATCTGTCCCTGGGAAATACTTGGGGGGAGAGGGTGAGTTTAGGAACACTAAGGTGAGGACATTCTTGACTCAATTTCCCATACAACACTTTTTCCCACTTGTTTAATTCTGAGCCTGGCTGTGACATCCTTTCACATGATTTGGCTGCCTGTCAATCCTATCTGAAATCAAACAGAACTAGTGAATAATATCAATACTACCATGTACTTACCTTTCTTCTCACATAGCCAATTCCATTGATAAGGGCAAATGTTCAATGATGCCTCATTTTTTTCATAGCGATTAACACCTCACCCCTTATCATACCACCTTGCAAGAACTGAACATTTACAAATATCTCTGAAAACAGCTGTATAAACCCCCGAACCTTGAGACAGTACATTCTCCACACTGGAAGCACACTCTTACCTTAACAAAGAGTTTAAAACTCAAGTAATTGGCTGGGATCATGAGCAAGCAGCACAAAAAGAGTCAGACTTATCTTACTTTGGTGACAAAGAAGATCAAAACATACAACCAGAAGAAGACAACAAAGTCAAAGCTCCTACATCCAAAACCTCCAAGAAAAATATGAATCAGTCCCAGGCCTTGGAAGAGCTCAAAAGGGATTTAGAGAAGCAAGTAAGAGAAGTAGAGGAAAAACTGGGAAGAGAAATGAGAGTGATGCAAGAAAATCATGAAAAACAAGTCAACAGCTTGCTAAAAGAGACCCAAAAAAATACTGAAGAAAATAACACCTTAAAAAATAGCCTAACCCAAATGACAAAAGAGGTCCAAAAAGCCAATGAGGAGAAGAATGCCCTAAAAAGAAAAATTGGCCAAATGGAAAAGGAAGTCCAAAAGATTACTGAAGAAAATACTTCCTCAAAAATTAGAACAGAGCAATTGGAGGCTATGACTTTATGAGAAATCAAGACACTGTAAAACAAATCCAAAAGAAAGAAGGCTTTTGGGGTGAGACATCACAGCCAGCTTCCTCTTCAAGAAGAGGTAAGGCCCTAAGGCCAGTGTCTGAGGGGATTTGTCTTATCTCTTTTCCAGGATGCCTTTGAGGAGATGTTGGTCTCACTACTCACTTACAGTTAATTTTGTTTCTCTCTTCAACTTTCTTCATGTAATTCTCATTCTTTCTCCAGCCAGTTGGTGATCCTAATGGGGCCTTGGCCTCTAACTGCAGATTTCAGTGGAATTCCAGCATCTGATCAGTGATCTTCATGGGTGTCTAACTCCTGAATGGTGATCTTGGAGGAATAGACAGCAGCTTAGCAGTGACAGGAATACGAGATCTGAAAAACAAACCCAATCAGAACCTCTTCTCCTCTCTGAAAAGCCCAGGAGCTGACAGATTCCCACAGTAGGAGTAGTATCTGTCATGGATATCACACTCAGAGAGATCTACAATTAAGTGTCAGGTCCTGATTCAGACTTCTACTTGTCCATGTGGCTCCCATGAAAGTAACAATTCAAATCCTAGGCACCAACTGACACCACCACTTGTGTTCCACTGCCTTGCTCAGACCCCAATCATATGGCAGAGCCATAGCCAAACCATTCACTGGAGCACCACTGAGATCACCACTTGAATGCTTGGTTCCCCTCAAGATCACAAGCTGGATGCCACACCACCAGTCAGACCATCTATAATATCCCAGACCCTTCCCACCAAAGAAACCACCAACCAAAGCCTAGTCCCAGTGTGAGACCACTAAGTGATAAACAGGATCCCAGCAAGGTCTCTTACTGGATTTTATTATGGTTTTCCTCAAAATCCATCCCTTCTCCTCACTTGCTTATTCCTTTTGAGGGAATTCATATGCTTTTAGAAATCCAACTTTTCATTTTACTTTTTTTCAATGAACAAATGTTAATTTCCTCTCCTGTCTAGCTCCCATTCCTCCCTTGACCAATGAAAAAAAGAAAAGAATAACTAAACTGTTATAAAATATGAATATGTAAGCAAGCCATGCAAATCCTCTTATTGGCCACATCCAAAAATCTGTCTCATTCTGTACCCTGAGTCAGTCCATGACCTCTTTGTCTGGAGCTAATTTACTTATATTATCACCCTTTACATCTAAATCATGCACCCATTTTGACCTTCTCTTGGTAAACAGTGTAAAATATTATTCTATACCTAGTTTTTGCCATATGGTTTTCCAGTTTTCCTGGAAGATTTTGTCCAATAGTGAGTTTTTTTCCCAGAAGTTAAAGTCTTTGGATTTATCGTATACCACATAACTATGGTCATTTACTACTGCATCTTGTGTACCTAATCCATTCTGATGACCCAGTATGCTGTTTCTTAAACAGTACGGAATAGTTTTGATGATGCTCAGACCTGTGTGTTAGGAAGATCACTTTGGCAGCAGAATGGAGGATAGACTACAGCACACAGAGACTTATGGCCAGCAGAAAAAGCAGCAACTGTTGTAGTATTCCAGGCCTGAGGTGATGGATGAGCTGTGTCTGCCCTCAGAATTCTCTAGGACAATCACCTCCATTTTGTTCAGGTGTTTATAGGGCAGGCCCTTGTCAAATGGATTAGACAGAGGTCAGGGATCAGAGTAATGGGTGAATTTTGCAAAAAGAGAGATTTAGACTTGATGTCAGAAGCACCCACCCCAGACTGATTAGAAGAATCCGGAAGTGAATTGAAGCCTAGGTTGCCTCCTGTCCCTCCCTCAGCTTACTTTACTTCTTCAGCTAGTCTCTTGCCTGCACCGTGAGTGGCAACTGCTTGGTAGGTTAGTGGAGTTTGCTGGTCTCCTTTCTGCAGGAGCTGCTTCCCCAACTGATGGCTGTGAGAGATGGGCTGGAAGCAGGCTGGCTGTTCTGGAGAATGCTGCCACTCCAAGGACTCATGTGTGTTTTTGTGTGTACTGATGACAGTTGGTCAGCACTTGCTGCTGGTAGTGATGAGGGAGTTTGGCTATCTCTTTCCAATGATTTCTCTCCTCCAAGATGTTTATGGGGACTGCGCTTGATGAAGGTCTGGTGGACTGGGGGAGCCTGTTCTTTCTGAGGCTCAAGGGTTCAGGACATGAGTTTGTCTCCATCTTGGTTTCTGGGAAGATGTTGGACAAGGTGGTGGTAATGTATTGAGTTGTCTGACAGATGCTGCCCCCCACCTCTCTCCCAAAAGACTTTGAAAGGCAATTGCCCCCACTGTCCAAAAGAGTTTACAAACGTCCTCAAGCAATCAAAGCATATCTTGAATGACAGTTACTAGGCACTCTTCATATAATCTACAAATTAGTCATGGAGAGGATTGCTATGGAAACTCCATCTGAAGTTCTCATTCCATTTGCATTTCCATGATGTTTTTGACATTGCCTTTAGATTTTTTTCCAGAGAAAATTTGGTGCAGACTATTGATTACTTAACAGTTGGTCTCCAATAGGATGTATTTTTCTCAGCAAGCAGGGACTGTTTCCTTTTTGTCTTTGCACTCCTAGCACCCAGAGCAGAGTGTGGCACGAAGTAGGCTTTTAATAAATGTTTTTTGACCCATTTAATGCCATTAAAGATGATATCACAGTCATTTGCTGACACTTGGTGGTCAAAAAAAAGGTAGTGAAGATTATTATAGCACGGTCTTTGGTGCCATCTGGTGGTCACGATCGAAATGGCAGAATTTAGCAAAATTGCCATCTTGTGGACACGCGGAATATTGCACTGGAGTGAAAGTTTCAGGCTACAGAGGAATCTATTTTGGAATTGAGATCCCTGTCTTGTTCCTACTGCAGATATTACACCTTTAGTGTGTCATCTCGCGTCCAAACCTTCTTCTCATTTTAAACGACATATTTGTGGAATTTTATGTGTTACAGCTGTGTGTTACAGCTAATTGTCATTAAGCATGTAGAATGCAACTAAATAAAACCCTCAGTTTATGAAATGAAGAGTGTACTGAACTCCTTCAGCGTCAAAATGAACTCAGACTAAGTCATCACCATCAAGAGTATCTTTTTAACTCTCCGTCACATCAGAAGTCTTCTGATACAAGATCAGCCTTCATAGCAGTGGTGACAGCTGGTTCTACCCTCCGTTGTGGTGAGGTGGACGAAGCCTTAATGTTGCCCAACCAAAGAAGTGAAAAATTTTTAGGAAATAACCGCAAAAAATGACCGATCCTTGTCTGGAAGGAAATTTATGGAAGAAATACCAAGTTTGAATGAGATTGCACCAGGGTGAAATCTGGCCTTTAGGTAAATATTTGCCCAGGGTCCCGGGTCTTGTTGTTGGTGTTCAGTCACTCAGTGATGCCCAAATTTATGTGATGCTGTTGACTCTTATCTGTGGGGTTTTCTAAGCAAAGATATAGGAGCAATTTGCTATTTCCTTCTCCAGTTCTTCCTGTTTTCCAAATGAGGAATTGAGGCACATAAAAGTTAAGTACCTTGCCCAGTATCATATAGGTAGTAAGTGTTTAAGCCCAGACTTAAACCCAGATCTTCCTGGAACACTGAAACCCAGTGTTCTATCCACCACACCATCTATCTGGCCGTCCAGGGCAAGCAAAAAGAAATCCAATACTCCTGTGAGTATATAACAACAGAGAGTGAGGCTACAGCTGTAATCATTATCCTCAGAAGTAAGGCTGTAATTCCAGTCTGGCTTTTCTACTTCCAAATCTTGTCTTCTTGTTGGGAAAAGGGATGTTTTTCTATTATATTAATAATCAATTATTAAATTAGGGTTAGACATTCCATCAAGGAATATTCCTCCTTCCCAGCCAAGAACAGAAAGGCTGTTCCATCAAGCGTCCAGCCTGGTCTCCTGAATTGGGAGAAGGAGAATAACACCATTCCTTGACTCCCAGAACTTGTCCTTTCACCTGAACTATCTAAAGGCCTGAGGAAACAGTACCCTGAGGCTATACCTGTATGGACAATGAACACCTACTTGAAATCATTTCTCAATGAATAACAAACTGTAGCCCCTGGTCATACCCTTGCCAATCCACTAATTCTGCTCCCCCACTTTCACCCTCAGTACTCAAACTCAGCTCTCCATTCTCCTCTTCCCCCACAGGCCCATCTCTCCACTTGACAGCTCAATATCCCACTCTAAAGCTACCCACCTAGCATTGTGTCTTCTGGAATGCCAGCTCCCCAGGTAACAAACTTTCTTTTACCTTACATCTTTCCCTTTCCCACTCTGAGATCTACCTGTCTCCCTCTTGATAACACAGTCTTCCTGGCCTCCCTTTCAAGCACTTGGCTACACTTTCACTTATTCAATGTACTCATTAATTAAGGTGGAAAAGTCAGAATACTCCTTGCTTTCCACTGTCGCTTTCAGGCTCTCCTTCTCCACCATCAATCAATAGATTCTCTTGTGAGGGTCACTCAATCCATATCTACCACTCAATCAAAAATCTAGTAGCTGTTGTCTATAGGCCTCCAGGACACTGCCCTTCTTTCCTTAAAGTGTTCAGTGTCTGCCTCACAGTCTTTCTCTTCTCCCCAACTCCTCTCCTCGTATTAGGGTACTTCAACATACATGTTGATATTCTCTCCAACACCCTAACCTCATGGATTCCTTCAGTTTACTCATCTCAAGTGAGCTGCTACACTACCTCAACTGCACACAAAGGTCATATTCCTGATCTTGGAATCACCCACAAATAAGATACCTCCATATTCAAGAAGTATGAAATGCTCTCATCTAATCACATCTATGATCATTCTACCACTCCCTCCACCTTGCAACCCCAAACCCATCACAACCTCGAATCCCTCAACCCTGCAGTTCTTTCCCAGGCCATCACCCCTGCACTAGCTGCACTCTCCCTCCTTCTCTTGACCCCTTGGTGAACTAGTTGAACTCTAAACTATCCTCTTCTCTCGAGTTTCTTGAGCCTTTCCTGATCTTTCCCAGGAAAACTTCTGCCTTGGATCACACCCAACATCCATTGCTTTTGCTCTGTCACACATGCTACTGAGTGAAGCTGGAGAAAATCAGGAAATGATAATGGCTGAGTCCTCTCAATTTTATGTTACTTAACCTCAACTAGGCTCTCTGTGCAGCAAGGCAATCCTTTTTATGCCTCTCTAATTATCTCATGATCTCACTCACCACAAAAGTTATTACAAACTCTTTCATCTATCCTCAAAGGTCCCACGGTTCCTTTTCCTCTACCATTTTAGTTGAGAACCTTGCCCCAGAATTTACTAATAACACTGGGGCCATTTGAGGGAGCTGAGAGCTCCCTCTTCCCCCCTCATCATCTCCCATCAACCCCATTGCTACTTTCTCCTCCCTCACTCCAGTTTCACATAATAAGGTGGCCCTTCTTCACCAAGGCAAACCCTTCTGCATGCACAAGGGATCCCATCTCATCCTATCATCCAGCGGACTGCCCCTTTCGTTATCCCCACATTCACTAATCTTCAATCTCTGCTTGTCTGCTGACTGCTTGCTTATGGACTACAAGCATGCTCATGGGTCCCTCATTCTCCAAAGATCCTCATTTGATCATCCATCCCTTACCTCTCCTGCCTTTTGCAGCTAAACTCTTGGAGAAACTCATCTGCAATAGGTGTCTCCAATTCTTTTCCTCTCACTCTCTTCTTAACTCTTTCCATTCTGGTTTCCCATTTCAACATTCATCTGAAACCACTCCTTCTAAAGACACTAATCATCTCTTAATTGCCAAATGGATTGGACTTTTCTCAGTCCTCATCGTTCTGGATCTGTAGCCTTTGACACTGTGGATCTCCCTCTACTCCTTGTTATTGTCCTTTCTCTATGTTTATGGGATGCTCTCATTGGACACAGAAAGAGCTTCAGAAACCTCATCCCATTCTTACCTTTCAGTCTTCTTATACCCCATTCTCTATATATTTTCTAATCCACTCAAACAAGCCTCCTGGCTGTTTCTTGAACAAGACACTCCATCTTCAGACTCCAAGTATTTTCATCAGCTGTCTCCCATGCCTATAATGTTCTCCTTCCTCATCTCCACCTCCTGGGTCCACTGGCTTCCTTCAACACCTAGCTAAAATCCTGCCTTCTATATCTTGCCTCACTCAATGAGAACCTGAAAAGATCTTAGCTTAAAAGGGGCAAGGTCTCCCACTGCATCCTAGTCATTCTCATCGATATCTGGCCACTGGACCCAGATGGCTCTGGAGCAGAAAATGAGGCTGGTGACTTTACACAGTCCTCTCTCACTCAAATCAAAGTCAATTGTAAGTCATGTTATCATCTCCCTGATGTCATGGTCCTCTTTGAGAACGAAGGACAAACCACAACCATATTGACTCAAAAACCATATTGATTCAAATTTATAACACTAAGAGCCTAATAAATGAATTGTCAAAGGATATGAACAAGCAATTTTTTTTCATTTATTTATCTTTAATATTTTTTAAAATTTCAATTCCAAATTCTCTGACTCCCTCTAAAACCAATTGAGAAGGCAAGCCATATTATATAATGTATCATACGATAAAAATAAAACATATGAAGTCATGCAAAACACAGTTCCACATTAGGCATGTTTTAAAAATAAAGGCTAACCAGCAAGGAACAAAAAGAAAGTGAAAAATGTATGCTTCAGTCTACACTCAGTCTTCATCAGTTCTCTCTCCAGAGGTAGATAGCATTTTTTGTTATGGGTTCTTTGAAACTGCCTTGGATCAAAGTGTTGATCAGAATTTTTATGGTACTGTTTGCAATGTTCTCCTCCTTCTACTCATTTCGATTTACAACAACGCATAAAAATCTTCCCAGGTTGTTTAGATACCATCCTGCTTACATCAGAATAACATTTCTTATGGTCCAATAGCATTCCTTCAGCCATTCTTTACCTGATGGGCATCCTCTCAATTTTTAATTCTTTGTACAGGCAATTTTCAAAGGAAGAAATTTAACCTATCAAAAACCACATGATAAAATGCTCCACATTACTAATAATTAAAGAAATGCCGACTAAAACAAATTTCAGGTTCCACCTCATACCCACCCCAAACTGGAAAACAAAGAAGGTTGTAGAGGCTGTGGGAAAACATAATGGAGATGTGAACTGTTCTTGCAACTCAGGAAAACAAGTTAGAACTATGCCCCCCAAAAAACTAAAATGTGAATATTTTGAACCAACAATACCAATACTAGGTGTATTGCAAAAGGAGCTATCATATATGCAAGTTATTTAGAGCACCTTCTTTCATAGTAACCCCAAACCAGAATTTAAGGAAGTGGCCACCTAATAGGGAATGTGTAAACAAATTGCTGCAAAATAATTTTAGAGACTATCACTTTGCCATAAGCAATGGTGAAATGGACAGCTTCAGAAAAAAATGGGCAAATATTGTGATGAGTGAAATGAGCAGAACTAGAACAATTTACACAACAATATTAAAAGAGGAAAAAAAGATTTTGAAACCTATTGGAATTCTAATTAATGCAATGGTAAATCTAGAGTTCAGAGGATTGAAGATGAATCACTCCAGCCACCCATGGCTCTTGTGATAGAGGTTATAGATTAAAATCTAGAAAGAAATGCACATCTGGACTTAGTCAAGAGGGGAATTTGCCTTTCTGGACCCTGAATCCTTATTGCGAGGGTTCTGTTATTGTTCTGGTTAGAGACTATTAAATTGAATTAAATAAATGTAAATTAATTAAATTGAATTTCCTAAAAGTTTTTAAATATTGGTCTGTAAGGGCCAGTTACGTGGGTGACAGTCTAGGTGGGAACTGTCCTTTGTCCCTTTTCAGTGGTCTAAGATGGGGAGGTGCAAACCTGGCCCCCAGTCTCCTGAGAGAGGGGACCCCCAGGGAGAGGCAGGGTCTCCTAAAAGTGAGGGTTTGTGTCTCACTGACAGACTTCACGACAGTCCCTGTAGGGGCCCATAAAGGACATGCACTCCACCTGGGACACCAAGGTGACAGACTCAGGAGGGGAAGGAGACAGGGCATTTTTGGACTCGGCCGAGGGGGGAAACTGAGGACTCCTCCTTGTGTAACAGGCCTCCCAGAGGTAGGGAAGAGGGAGGATCTGGGGAGTCCCCAAAACTGGTTTCATGGTAGGTAGGGTACCCCTTGTTTTTCTAAACACCTTCATCAGTAAAAGATGGGGAGGAAAGAGCAAGAATAAATGTGGCATAGGGCCACAAAACAGGACTGGGAAAGAAGCAACTTTAAAAAATGAGAAATTCTGATAATCAGTATAGAGTCAAAGCTGAAATGGTGAAACTGGGAGGCTGCTTAAAAAGAGAAAAACTCCTGAAATAGCCAAATCATTGGCTGACTGGATTCTGTTTTAAAAAGGAAAGTCAAATGCCAGAATCACAAATGAAAGAGGATAAAGTGGAGGAAATTATTAAAAACATTTTTTTCCAAGTCTATACCAAGAGATCTGATGAATGGATAAATATTTACAAAAATATAAAACACCAGGTGAAGAGAATAAAAAATAGAGAATTAAAACAGCCCAATCATAGGAAAAGAAATGGAACAAGTGACAAATGAACTTCCAAATACAGGGGGAGAGCAAAAGGAAGAGATGGATTTAGAAATTAATTCTATCAAATATTTAAACAGCAACTATTTCCAATTTTATCTAAATTGTTTGCAAGAAGAGGGCAAGAAGAGGTTCTACCAAACACCTCCTATGAGTCAAATAGGATACTAACTACTGAAGCAGAGGTAGAAAATTCAGAAAAGAAAACTACAGTACAGGCTGTCAGAGCTGACAGGGACTATAGAACAGAGACTGTCACAAGTGGAGGGGGCAATAGAACACAGAATATCAGAGCTGACAGTAATGTGAAAACATAGAACATCAATTCTGCAGGGCCCCTAGAGAGTGAAACCTATCAGTGCCTGTGGGGCACTTAGAAAATATAATATCTAAGCCTTTGCACAAAGGACCTTTGCACATAGAATGTCACAGATGGATTGGATGTTTGATCCTAGAATATCAGACATGGAAGGAACTTTGATAAGGAATGTCAGAGCTGAGAGGAACTGGAGAAAATAGAATGTTAGAATTAGAAGGAATATTATATGAGAGGGATCTACCAGCTCATGGATAAGTTTTTAACAGACACTTTAGGTTTCTGCACCTTGGTTTACCCTGCAGTGGCAGCCCTGGCTTAAAATTGACTACCTCTATGGGCCCTGACTGATAATGCGTGATCTTACACCAGTCATTTCAGATTTCTAGACCTCAGTTTCCCTTTCACTAACAGCACGGGCTTGGACTGTCTGATTTCAGATGCCCTTTACTGTCACCCTCTGGGTAACCTCTCAGCAGTCACTAAACTTCTATACCTCATCTTCCGTTTTTGGGAAAACCTGGAAAAGGATCCCATAATCAGAGAGGGTTTTGCCAGCTTGTGTATGATCTCATAAAAGTCACTTCAACTTCCTAGGCCTCAGTCTCTTTCAGTGATGTCGGTGCCTAGGACTAAATTATGTGAGAAATTTCTGCCAGCTTATGGGTGAACTCATAACAGACTGGTCAGCTTTCTCAGCCTCAATTTCTTTGTGTGAAAGACCTAGGTTAAAGCAAATGCCCAGTGTGGCACTTGAAGCCTTTGTGTTATCTCAGAGCAGTGACCTCTGCTTTCAAGGTCTCAGTTTCCCTTTCTGTAACAGCAGGGGGTTGAACTCCATGATCTGAGAGGCAGCTCACTGCCACCCTCTTCGGTAACTCTCACCATTCACTTCATTTCTAGTCCTCATCTTCCCTTTCAGTTACAGCAGGGACTAAACTTCATCATCTGAGAGGGTCTGCCAGGCAATGGCTGATCTCAAAGCATTCATGGATTTCTAGGTCTCAGTTCCCCTTTCAATAACAACAGGGGATTAGACTCCATGATCTGAGATGCCCTCCCTGAAAGCATGCATGTGATTTCACATCAGTCAATTCAGGCTTCTAAGTCTCAGTTTCCCTTACAGGGAAAGCAGGGTCTAGTACTTTATCTGAGGGTGTCTGACAGCTTGGGTATGATATAGACAAGTTACTTAAGCTTCGTAGTTCTCAGTGTCCCTTTCAGTGAAATCAATGCCTAGGACAACGATTTGAGAAATTTCTGCAACTTATGCTGAATTCATAACATTCCTTCAGGTTTCTAGGCCTCAGTTTCTCTTTAACTGAAGACCAAGTTTAAAGTGCCCTGTGTGGGCACTTGAAGTCTTAGTGTTATTTTAGACCAGTCAGCTCTGCTTTCTATGCCTCAGTTACCCTTTCAAAAACAACAGGGAAGCTGTCCGCCAGTTCCGCCATATTTGAGTCGCCAAAATGACGAACACAAAAGGAAAAAGGAGGCAGACTCGATACATGTTTTCTAGGCCCTTTCGAAAATGTGGTGTTGTCCCTCTGGGGTACACATATGCGAATATACAAGAAAGGTGATATTGTACATATCAAGAGCATGGGCATAGTTTAGCAAGGAATGCCCCAGAAATGTTACCATGGCAAGACTAGATGGGTCTATAATGGTACTCAACATGCTGTAGGCAATGTTGTAAACAAACAGGTTAAGGGCAAGATTCTAGCCAAGAGAATTAATGTTCATATTGAGCATATTAAGCATTCCAAGAGCAGAGACAGCTTCCTGAAGCAGGTAAAGGAAAATGATCAGAAGAAGAAGGAAGCCGAAGAAAAAGGCACTTGGGCTCCACTGAAGTGCCAGCCTGCTCCACCCAGAGAAGCACACTTTGTCAGAACCAATGGCAAGGAGCCTGAGCTGTTGCAACCGATCCCCTACTAATTCATGGCATAAATGGCTGTAAAATAAAAGGAATAAAAAAATTCTTGGTTTAAAAATAAACAAAGACAAAAGTGGATTAGACTTCATGATCTGCGATGTCCCTCCCTGACAGAATCTGGGCGATTCCCACGCCAGTCAATTCAGGCTTCTTAGGTTTCAGTTTCCCTTACAGAGAAAGCAGGGGCTAGGACTCCTTTATCTGAGGGGTGTCTGCCAGCTTGTGTGTGATATCACACCAGTTAATTTGGCTTCTTAGATCTCAGTGTCCCTTTCAGTGAAATCAGAGCCTAGGACTCAATTATCTGAGAAATTTCTGCCAGCTTATGGCTGAATTCATGAAAGTCTCTTCAGGTTTCTGGGCCTCAGTTTCTACTTAAGTGAAAGACCAATGTTAAAGTATATACCCTGTGTGGGCACTTGAAGCCTTGGTGTTATTTTAGACCAGTCAGCTCTGCTTTCTAGGCCTCAGGTTCCATTTCAGTATCATCAGAGGGGTGGACCCCATGATCTGAAATGTCCCTCACTGCAACTCTCTGGGTGATCTCTGACCATTCACTTAGGATTTCTAGGTCTCTTCTTCCCTTTCAAGGAAAGCAGTGGCAAGGATTCCCTTATATGAGAAGGATCTACCAGCTCATGGATCAGTTTGTAACAGACACTTTAGGTTTGTGCACCTCGGTTTACCCTGCAGTGGCAGCCCTGATTTAAGATTGACGACCTATATAGAACATTATGAAATGTAAAATGGGTAATATTGATTATATTAAATTGAAAGGATTTTGCATACACACAGTCAATACAACCAAGAATAGAAAGGAAGTAGAAAAGTCAGAAAGAAGTTTTACAACCAGGGTCTCTCATAAAGGCTTCATTTCTAAAACATGTAGAGAACTAAGACAACTTTATAAGAATACAAATCATCTCCCAGTTGATAAATGGTCAAAGAATATGAACAGTCAGTTCTCAGATGAAGAAATTAAAGCCATCTGTAGTCATATAAAAAGTGCTCTAAATCACTATTATTTAGTGAATTGCAAATCAAAACAATTCTGAGGTACCAAGTTATACCTATGAGACTGGCCAACATGAGAACACAGGAAAATGATAAATGTTGGAGAAGATGTGGGAAAATTGAACACCAGTGCATTGTTGGTGGAGTTGTGAAATGATTCAACCATTTTGGAGAGTGATGTGGAACTACACACAAAGGGCTATGAAAAATGTTCCCAGCCTCAGAATCAGCAGTAGCACTTCTAGGGCTGTGTCCCAAAGAGATTATACAAATGGTAAAAGGAGCCACACGTACAAAAATATTTATAGCAGCCCTTTCTGCCAAAGAATTGGAAATTGAGGGGATGCCCATCAATTGGGGAATGGCTGAATAAGTTGTGGTATATGAATGTAATGGAATACTATTGTGCTATAAGACATGACGAGCAGGTGCACTTCAGAAAAACCTGCAAAGACTTGTTTGGACTGATACTGAGTGAAGTGAGCAGAACCAGGAGAACATTGTACAGAGTAACAGCCACATTGTGCGATGAGTGACTTTGAAAGGCTTAGCCCTTCTCAGTGATGCAAGAATTTGAGGTCTCCAAAGGTCTTGTGATGGAAAATGCTATCCACATGTAAAGAAAGAACTGTGGAGTTTGAATGCAGATTGAAGCATATTATTTGCTCTTTTTTTCTTCTGTTTTGTTTTGTTTCTTCTGTTGGTGGTTCTTCCTATCG
>NW_027556273.1:0-15220 GCF_003287225.1 Phascolarctos cinereus | reverse complement strand
AGCAGATTAACTGATTGGGACTGGGGTCCTGAATGAGTGGTTGCTATGCTTCTGGCCTGAGAGATATAGGGAGACCCAACCTCAATAAAGAAACAAAAATTAATTTTAACTAAAAATAAAAGGTGTTTTCTAGCAGCTAAAGGAACATCACGTGCTTGGTGTTTAATTGATAAACACAGTTTACAGTCACACTGCTCTGTCATTTTCCTTTACGATTCTTTCATTGGTCTTAAAAAGGCAAAGTCCATTTATAGATTCTCACATGTCACTGGCTTGGCAGTTATAGCTCTGAAATAAATGAAATTTTGTGTGAGTAGGACATAGGGGAGTGTGCAATGTAGTGAAGGACAGTACAGTGTTGGGACTACAGAATTAGTGTTTGAAAAATGCCCCTAGTGTAGTTGTTCGGCAGCTAGGTGGCGCCATAGTGTATAGCGCACTGGGCCTCAAATAAGACATCAGAAGCTTCCTAGCTGTGTGACCCTGAGCAAGTCACTTAACCCTGTTTGCCTCAGTTTCCTCATCTGTACCATGAGCTGGAGAAGGAAAAGACAAACCATTCCAGTAACTTTGCCAAGAAAATTGAATTGGAGTCACAAAGAATTGCAAACAACTGAAAATGACCGAATGAAAAAAAGTTCAGTTTAGGGGTCTATGCTAAACTCTGAGAAAGTGAAAGTGAAAATCCTAAACTATAAGAGAATAACTCAGGTTGAATTCCAATCAGCAAATATTTATTAAATGCCTGCTGTGTGATACATACTGAGGAGACAGAGATAAAAATGAATACTCCGCCCTCCTATACACATACACACACATACACATCAGAGCACATGTGCTTACACACACACACAGTAAAACATAAGCTTCTCATAGTGAGCTCTGGCTTCAAATTCAGTACCCTGTTTTATACAAAGTCCTGCAGGTGAGAAATGACAAGTTGAGCCTGAGAAATCCCTTGATATCCACCCCAGCTCAGTGTTTTACATGCTGTGTGACCTTGACAAACTTTGGTTTCCTCATCTCTAAAACTGAAGCAACTATGATTTCATCAGCTAATACAGGATACTTGTAAGAAAAATGAGCTAATGCATAAGAAAGCACGATGTAATACAAAACAAAAAGTGCCACATTGATATTTCTTCTTGTTGCCACAAAGTGAAAAGACCTCATTATTTCCCCTTCCTTATGCCAGTGGGCACTGTCCTCCCCTCCCAGCCCCAGACACTCTGGACAATTGGATAGATCACCCCTACTCCTGTACCAAGTGGCCAGGCACTCCAGTTAACTCCCCCATGCCTTCCTTATTCTTTTTTGCTGAACATTGCTACCAAGGAATTAATGATTGAGCAGAATCATAAAAGTTCCAAACGATAACCTCTGACCAACATTTGAAGGGAACGAGCCCCTATAAAACCAGACTCTCAGGGCCAGGCCAGGCACCTTTCTCCCAGACAGTGTTTTGAGAGAACATCCCTTCACCATGAACTTCTCAGGAAAGTACCAGCTCCAGTCGCAAGAGAATTTTGAAGCCTTCTTGAAGGCTGCTGGTAAGTGCTTAGGAAACAGCCTTTGGGCATCAAATGTTGGGATCAAAGGGACAGGGGCATTATACTTGTGGTTGCCAGAAGGGATGAACTTAAAATACAGGGAACCTGCAGCAAGTGAAATAATCCAACTAGTGAGGCTCTGGGCAGGCATTCAGGAGCCTGGCTTGGGTGTCAGGGTGAAGAATAACAGAATGAGGAGTCAGATTCTGAATGTGAGCCCTGGCTCTGCTCTTAATACATTCCATAATATGGATTGCATCATCTCACTGCTCTCAACATTGGCTTCCTCATCTGGAAAATGGGATAATAATAGTCCCTACCTCCAGGGCTGTCACGAGACCCAAATGAGATCATTTGGCTCTTAGATGCCTTCTAGGTCTGAATCTCTATCGTATGAACCAGGTCTACCTGATGACGTCATACAGAAGAAAGGATACCAGGGGAATGTCCGAAATTGTACAAATGGAAATCTTTCAAGATCACCGTTAACAATGATAACCAAATCCAGGTGATGGAGTTCACTGTGGGGGAGGAGTGTGAGCTGAGCACTCCAACTGGGGAAAAGGTCAAGGTAAGAATATAACTTAATTCAATTTAGGACATGGTATTCATTAAGTGCGCGTATTAGCCTCTGGGCTAAGCCCTGGAGGAGATGCAAGATTAGCTAAACTTGGTCCTAACCCCCTGGAGTAAGCTAGCAGCCTGCTAGGGAGATAAGACACAAACATATCTCTGTTAGCCAACGTGTTGCAAGATAGGTAGATTAGATGAAAAGCAGTCTGGTGGAATATGGTATAGAGGACCAGCCAGGAAGCAGTGCCTCCAGCCCATGCTGGCTGTGTTCAGTAGCTGACTTGTGTCCTTCATAACCCAGCCCCCTCCTACATTTTCAGTCTTCTCACACCTTACTCCCTGATACATACTCTGCCATCCAGTGACCCTGGCTTCCCAGCTGTTCATGAAACGAGACCCTCCATCTCTCAGCTCCAGCATTCTCCCTGTCTATCCCCATGTCTGGAATGCTCTCACTGCTCCGCTCAGACTGCTGACTCTGCTGGCTTCCTTAAAGTCCCTACTGTAATCCCCCCACTCTTCTACAAGAAACCTTCCCAACAGTGCAGATTTTCACGATCTAGCCAATAACCCACAGATGCTCAGATTCCCTAAAAGTCTAACTGATATGGCGAATCTTCAGTCAACCTTGTTTTTGGCTGAAAAACAAAACAGACAACTTTCCTCAACCGCTTAGTTCTAGGGCCTTCCCTCTGTTAATGATTTCTCACTTATCCAGTCTATGACTTGTTTGTACCTGTTTGCTTATTGTTTCCCCATTAGATTGTAAGCTCCTTGAGGGAGGGACTGTCTTCAGTACTTAGTACAATTGACACATCTTAGACGGTTAATAATATTTATTGACTGACTCACAGACAGCAAAAGGAAGGAAGAGAAAGGGGAGAGGAGGAAAGTAAGGAAAGGCTAGAGAACTAGAAAAACAATCCAGCCAGTGAAGTATAGAAACAAGAAGTTCTGCAGGGAATCTGGCTTGGGCACTTACTCGAGTGGTGTGCCTCAGCCAGCTGAAACCGGCAGCAGAGCACCAGCCCATTTTTAAATTTTAAGTGTGAGCATTTACCCCTTAGAAAATAGCAAACGCTACAAATCAAGGACTGATTTATTGTTTTATTGATTGCCTGTTTTAAAGTGATGAGAAGTGTTAACACTGCAAATTATACTCAAATGTTAATACAGATTATAATGAAAATTTGTGTGTACATTTTTTCCCTCCAGAAAACCAGTTGTTGCACATTTACCAGTGCATCCTGGCTCACCCCCAGTCCCTAGGCTTGCCAGAGCTAACTCTTCTGTCTCCCTACAGACTGTAGTGAATCTAGAAGGAGGTAACAAGCTGGTGACAAGTTTCAAAGGAATGAAGTCTGTCACTGAACTCAATGGAGATACAATCACCACCGTGAGTGATCAGGTGTTCCTCTTCCTGCTGGTTGTGGGGATGGATCCAAAAAGCATTTGGAGAACACATACTAGGTGTCAAGTACTGGGGCTGCCAATAGAAAAAGGGAGGCAGTGCCTGCTCTCAAAAGGAGGCAAGAGGGGGTGAGGTAAAGACAGGTGAGGGATGGAGGACAGTAGAGAGGAGGGAGGGAAGAGAAGATGAGGAAAAGACAGGTGAGGGGTGGAGGACAGTAGAGAGGAGGGAGGAAGAGGATGAGAAAGACAGGTGAGGCGATGGAGGACAGTAGAGAGAGGGAGGGAAGAGAGGATGAGGAAAAGACAGGTGAGGGATGGAGGGCAGTAGAGAAGAGGGAGAAAAGAGGGAGGAGGGACAAAAGAGGGGGGAGGGAAAACATGGAGGACAGCAGGGATGGAGGAGGGGAGAGGGGAGGAGTTATTGCCCAACACCCTGAGTAAAGCAACATGTAGCATTTATGGCAGACTCCCAGGGAGTTGGGTGGGTGACCCCTAAGGCTCCTTTCAGCTAAAAAGCCATGATCCTATCTTCCCTCCACCCCCAGTCACCTAATCCTCTACCCATTCCTGCTAATCCCCCTTCGGGCATTAAACCCTTCTCCAGCTGGCATCTCTGTCATCCTTACACTGTGAACCTTGCTGGGAATATTTATATTTTTTAATGGGGCCCTCGAAGACCCCAAAGACAGCCTTCCCCAGGGTTCCCTCAGGAAGCCTGGAGAATCCATACAAAAACCCAGAAAGGTTGCCAAACCTATCTCTAGTATATCTAACATACAAGAGTCATTGATGGGTATCACATGCTGATATACTGTAAGACATTCCAGGAAAGATTAACACTGGATTTCTTCTTGGCTTTCAGACCTTTACCTTGGGTGATGTTGTCTGCAAGAGAATCAGTAAGAGAATTTAGACATGTCTGCTTTCCATTTATTTTTACTGTGTGAAATTGGTACAATAAAATGTGGCTTGTTAAAAAAATCTGTCTTTTGAATGACTTAGAAGCATATGTGTATTCAAGGTTTTAGTAATGCCTTTTATTCTTACATCACAACCATTTCTGAATTCACTGCACCTGCCCACCCACCCCCAATGAGCCTCACCTTACAACAAAGAAAAGCAGGCAAGCAAAACCAAACAACAAAGTGACTCCATTTGCTAGTATATACACCCTTCTGCACCCATAGTTACCCACCTCTCCAAGGAATGGAGGGAGCCAGAAAAAGTGAATAGTTTGAAAGATTTTTGCAAATTATCATTCACCTAGAAAGAAACGGTGCTCACTTTGGCCTTGATGGAATAAGTTATTACCTTGTAGGGTGATTTTAAGGGGGCTTGTGAATCATGTCCCCCCATTCCTCACCAACACCCCCACAAGCACCATTATTTCTATTTGCCTAATTCTGTACCTAAAATGCCTAGGTAAGAAACATACCTTTAGATCAAAGTATTTTGAGTCCAAAAGCTCTTGGTTACAATGTGTGTATGTGTGTGTGTAGGTGTGTGTGTATGTGTTTTAAATGAGAAGGGTATTTTTTAGACCAGCTATGTAGAATAGGACCTTGAAGACACCAGCTGAAGGACCCATTTTTCTAGTAAACAATGAGGAAGATTTGGGTTATGAAGCTCACATCTGAGAGGGGAAGCCTAATTGAGGAGCACAGCCTTAACTTCGGCAAGGCAAGAGGGCCTGGGTCCCAGGATTTAAAAGGACAACATGCAGTCAGCTCTGACAATCCTTTGGCTGCATGAGAACCACAGAGATGTAACCTGACTTACAGAATCACAGAATTTCAGGGGTGGAAGGAATTTCAGAGGCCATCTAGTCCAAATCATAGCTGAAGAAGAAGATTCCCTCTACATCACACCTGATGAATGATCATCCATAATTTGCATGAAGACCTCCAGTGAGAAAGAATCTGCTACCTTCCAAAGCAACCATGTCTCTGTTTCAAGCAGCTGCTGATGTAATGCTTAGGGTACTTGGCCTGGAGTTAGGAAAACCTGAGTACAAATCTTGTCTCAGATACTTCTTAGCTGTGTGACCCTGGGCGAGTCACTTTGCCTCAGTTTCCTCATCTGTAAAGTGGGTTTGATAATAATAGCACCTGCCTCCCAGAATTGCTGTAAGGATCACATCAGACCATGTTTGTAAAGTTAGCAAGTGTCTGGCACTATATAAATGCTTATTCCTATCCCCTTTTGGATTGCTCTAACAGGCATTTTTTTCTTACATCAGAAAGAAACAAGAATAATCTGTGAAATTTGGAAGCTATGATATGGTTGGCTTGGGTAACCTCCTTCTCTCTTCTATCTTCCCCACCATCCTATGTGGCAGCTTCCTCAGAGTAACAACAACAACAATAATAACAACTGATTTATATTATACTGTGAGGTTTGCAAAACTCTCTCAGGAGGTAGGTGCTATTACGATCCCCATTTCACAGATGAAGAAACTGAGACACTGAGAGGTTAAGTGAATTGACCAGGGTCATACAGTGTCTGAAGCTAGATTTGAACTCAGTCCTTCCTGACTCCAGGTTCTGCATTCTAAACACTGCACCACTTTGCTTGGGCGCCTCAGTGCCTCAGGTTTGTTGCATAGACAGAGTTTTGTACCTCTTATGCCAGACTGTTGGTTTCCATTCCAGTTCTTTCTTCCCTAATTGCCATTTCTTTTCCATTTTTTTCTAGTGTTCTCATTTCATGTATAAAAACATTTCAACTCTTAAGAACAACAATAGCAGCAACAATAACTCTGCTTCCTCTCTTCGGGGTATTCTAGTTGAATTTGTACCTAAGCAGTACTTTTCTTTGGGGCTTTGCTGGTAAATGTTTGAGTCATTCTCTTCTTCTAGGTTTGTGCCTTAAGTACCCTTGTCATCATAACAGCGGTTTTGGGTGGGGTTCCTTTTTTTGTTGTTTACTTATTTTTCCAGACTATTTTCTGATTTCAGACTCTAAGTCAGGCCCAGGCTCTGCAAAATTCTAAACAGAAGATCCGGGCTGGTTCTGTTGCTGCTTCCTTGGGGTATGGAGTGTTATATAATTCCAGACTCTCAGGGATGACTCAGGATGGGGACCTGCAAACTTTCAATGCCCCAAAGTAGAGCCCTCAGATTCCAAATCTAGAATTTCTACAGTCACTAACTTTCTCAGCCCTGAGGTTCTGAGAGCAGTTTGCCCATCCCTCTTCCCGTAATCAGGTTGGGACCATTGTCATTTTCTCAGGAATCTTCCTATGAGGAAGTCTACCTTTTTGTTTGCCTTGGCTGAACACAGAAAGCAGCAAAGTCTATTCACCTCAAAATGAGAGTGGTCATGGAAAATGGGTACAGACTCTTCTTTCAGAGCTCCAAAGTTAGGTGCCAAGTTAAAGAGACATTTCATTTAAGACAGTAAAGAGGGTTGGGGAAATTACCTGGTCAAGCACCAATAGACTTTTGGAGTGGGAAAATTAGGGACAAGGAAGGAAGGAAGAAGGGAAGAAAGAAAAAGAAAGTAAGAAAGAAAATAGATCTTCAAGAAGGATATTTTAAAAATTCAGTGCAGGATGTTGCATTGAAATTGATAGTTAAAGCAAGATTGATAAGGGTTTCTCATTCAGGTAAAACTTCAGCCTGAAAACTAAAGCATGATCCTAATATTATTATGTAATATGTAGAGGGCAGCTAGATGGTACAGGAGACAGAGTGCTACGCTTGCAATCTGGAACACCTCAGTTCAAATCTGGCCTCAGGCGCTAGTTATGTGACCCTGGGCAAGTCACTCAACCCTGTTTGTCTCAGTTTCCTCATCTATAAAATGAGCCGGAGAAGGACATGAGAAACCACTCGAGTATCTTTCTCAAGAAAATCCCAAATGGGGTCACAGAGAGTCAGACATGACTGAAAATGACTTCACAACAGCAACTTGTTAAGTTATTTGTAAAGCAAATTCTTGTCCAAGTATGGGTTAGACAAAGTGGCCTCAGAGAGCTTTTGCAACTTTAAGTTGGGTCATTCAGAGGACTAAGATGGGGGTAGATTTGAGAGTTGGGATTGGCGTGGAGCTTTGGATTGTGGCTGGCATTGAAGTTTGGGTTGAAAATCAGAGGCAAGATGTGAGTGATGATACTAGGGCTGGGGTTGATGTTGGCATAAAGGCTGGCCTTGATATTCACTATGAGAGTCAGGATTGGATTGGGGATGAAAAAGGAAAGCAGAAAAGGCAATCCACATCTGAAATTGAGCCACTGGGGAGAAGGATTATTTTTTAAATTTGAAAGTCACTTCAACTTTGCAAAGGAGATTACATCTATCTCTTCCAGTGTTTGCTCAATTAGTGGGAGGGTGTAATCATTACCCTTGGCTGGCTTCTACTTACAACCACATGCAGACATTTTTATGAATAGGTCCTAGGTTCTGCGGTCTCAAGTGAAAGGTTAGTGGAGAGAGAACCAAATTCAAAACCTCTCCATACCATATTGATCTGCCTGAAAGATCAGAGTTGACTTTAAGGTTTAAATCCTGTTTCTCCAGAGTAGCAAACCATTTCAAAGGAAATCAGAAGAGGAAAACTCATTCTCACACAGCAATAAATACTGGGGCTGAAATCAGGTCAATTCAGTTCAACAGATCTTTCATAAGCACCTCCTATGACGTGTGTAGAAAGCACTCTATCAGGCTCTCTTTGTATAATGAATGGCCTTGTCCCCAAGAGGAAGGAAAATCTTAGGGTTACTTTTTGACCAAGACCAGCTTCTGCCTTTCCCCTAGTTTATTATCTATCAGGGGATAATGGCTAATACCCAGATAACTAGGGAACAGGGACTGAACTCATTAGAAGGTGAACTCCTTTTGGGCATTTTCTTTTTATCCCCCATTCTTAGCACGGTGACTGGTATAATATAACACATACTTGACTGACTGATTTCATTGATCTAGGGAACTCGCATAAAAGGAAACTTCCTCTAGAAATGTAGGTAGCCACCTGCTCTGAGATAGAGTTATCGGGACAGCTGAGAAATAAAATAACGCTTCCAGGGTCACATAGCAATTAGTGTGTGTCAGAGGTGGGATGTGAACCCAGGTCTTCCTGGCTTGGAGGCTAGCTCTAGCCCCTGTACCATACTCCTTCTCTCATAGATAATTCTGATTCCAAAAAATACCCGACTGAGGTTGAAAGAGGTTCATCAATTTGACTAGGGTCACTCAGTGAGGAAGTTTCTGAGGCAGGGTTTGAACTCAGCTCTCCCTAACTCCACACCTGGCACTGCCTCCTAGGCAAACTAAGGTGAAGTGACTTGCCCAAGGTCACACAGCTAGTAAGTGTCTGAGGCTACTTTTGAACTTAGGTCTTCCTGACTCCAGGCCCAGCACTCCATCCATTGATTCACCTTGCTGTGTGAGAAGGGGGAATCGAAACTCAGGTTTCCCTAGCTCTGAGTCTGGCTTACTCTCCACCACTTCTCTCCCTAAAGGAGAATAAAATAAGGCTGGAAAAGAAGATTTCAGACAGACCAGAGGTCCTGAATTTGAGACTCAGATGGGGCCTGGCACCCATCATGACCAACACAATCCCTGCTATGTACCATATACCATAAGTGGTATCAAACCAGCCTTTACTTGAAGAGCTTTCGTGATGGGGAACTTACTACCTCTCCTGGGGCTCAGCCTTAATTGCTAGGAAGTTTTCCCTGACATCGGATTGAATTCATCCTCTTCTAACTTCTACCTATGATTCCTAGTTCTGCCCACCCAGACCAAGGAGAACAAATCGAATTTGTCCTTTACATAAAAACACAATCATCATGCCCTCCCTGAATCTTTTCTCTTCCAGTTAAACACCCACTCATTCTTATTAAACAGGAGCTCATCGTTCTGTTTGGTGCCTTTGGACGCTCCCCCAACTTCTCAATGTCATTCTTAAATTGTGGCACCCAGACCAGAACATGTTCCTCCAGATGAAGCCTGATGAAGGCAAGGTGCTCACTGTTCCTGGAAGCCAGCGCCCACTCCATGGAGCCCAAAGATTGCATTAGCGCTTTTTAAAATTTTTTTTTTCCATATGCTTTTGAGTTGAAAATTTTTTCTCCCTTTCCCCCCCCCCCAAGACGGAGCACAATCTGACATAGGCTTTACATTTACATACTCATTAAACATATTTTCACATTAGTGAAGTTGTAAGTAAAAATTAAAACCAATAGGAGAAACTATCAGAAAGATGAAACAAAACTCAACTGAAGGTAAAAATAAGTGAGAGCGATTAGACTTCCATAGTTCTTTCTTTGGATGTGGACAGCATTTTCCATCCCGAGGCCTCTGGAGACGTGTTCGATCCTCGTAATGCTGAGAACGGTTCAGTTTAACATTCTTAGTCATTGCATAACATGGCTGCTATTGTATACAAAGTCCTCTTGGTTCTGCTCACTTCACTCAGCATCAGACCATATAAGCCTTCCCAGGTTTTTCTGAAGTCGGCCTGTTCATCATTTCTTATAGAACAATAGTATTCCATTACATTCATATACCACAAGTTGCTCAGCCATTCCCCAATTGATGGGCATCCTCTCAATTTCCAATTCTTTGCCACCACAAAAAGAGCTGCTATGAATATTTTTGTACATGTGGGTCCTTTTCCCATTTGTTTGATCTCTTTGGGATATAGCCCTAGAAGTGCTATTGCTGGATCAAAGGGTATGCACATTTTTGTAGCCCTTTGGGCATAGTTCCAAATTGTTCTCCAAAATGGTGAGATCATTTCACAACTCCACCAACAATGTATTAGCATTCCAATTTTCCCACGTCCTCTCCAACATTTATCATTTTCCTGTTTTGTCATGTTGGCGAATCTGATAGGTGTGATGTGGTACCTCAGAGTTGTTTTGATTTGCATTTCTCTAATCAATAATGATTTAGAGCATTTTTACATATGACTATAGATGGCTTTAATTTCTTCATCTGAGAACTGCCTGTTCATATCCTTTGACCATTTATCAATTGGGGGAATGGCTTGTATTCTTATAAATTTGTCTTAATTCTCTATATATTTTAGAAATGAGGCCTTTATCAGAAAGACTGGTTGTAAAAATTCTTTCCCAATTTTCTACCTTCCTTCTAATCTTAGTTGCATTGGCTTTGTTTGTGCAAAAACTTTTCAATTTAATGTAGTCAAAATTATCCATTTTGCTTTTGCTAATGTTCTCTATCTCCTGTTTGGCCACGAACTCTTCTGTTCTCTATAGATCTGATAGGTAAACTATTCCTTGTTCTCCCAGTTTACTAATGGTATCAGCTTTTATATCTAAGTCATGAACCCATTTTGACTTTATTTTGGTATATGGTGTGAGATTTGGGTCTATGCCTAGTTTCTGCCATACTCTTTTCCAGTTTTCCCAGCAGTTTTTTTTCAAAGAGTGGGTTCTTATCCCAGAAACTGGGGTCTTTGGGTTTATCAAATAATAGATTACTATAGTCATTGACTACTGCGTCTTGCATATTTAACCTATTCTACTGATCCACCTCCCTATTTCTTAGCCAGTACCAAGCAGGTTTGATGATTGCTGCCTTATAATACAATTTAAGATCTGGAATTGCTAGGCCACCTTCCCCTGCATTTCTTTTCATTAGTTCCTTTGATATTCTGGGACTTTTCTTTTTCCAAATGAATCTTGCTATTATTTTTTCTAACTCTATAGAATAATTTTTTGGTGGCTTGATTGGTATGGCACTGAATAAGTAAATTAGCTTAGGTAGCATTGTCATTTTTATTATTTTAGCTTGGCCTACCCATGAGCAACTGATGTTTTTCCAATTATTTAGATGTGATTTTATTTGTGTGAAAAGTGTTTTGTAATTGTGTTCATAGAGTTCCTGGGTTTGTTTCGGGAGGTAGACTCCTAAATATTTTATAATGTCTACAGTAAGGCATTAGCGCTTTTGACAGTTTCATCATGCAACTGATTTATGTTAAGCTTGTGTCCATTAAAGCCTCCATTACTTTTTCCACAGCAACAGCTGTCTAACTAGGCCTTCCCCTTTTATACTTAGGAAATTGATTTTCTGTACCCAAGTATAGGGCTTTACATTGATTTCTGTTAGATTTTGTGTCATTGGATTCAGCCCAATGGTCTAGCCTGTCAAGATCTTTTTAGATTCTGATTCTATCATCCAATATGTTAGTTATCTGCCCCCATCCTCCAAGCCCCAGCCCCATTTTGTGTCATCTGCAAATTTGATGACATCTCCTCTGTGCATTTATGCAGATCACTGATTAAAATCAGCCCAGGACAAGCCTGGAACCCTGAAGGATTCTACTAAGGCCAGCTAGGGAGCACAGTTGGTAGGGCCCTGAATCTGGGGTCAGGAGGACTTGCATTTGAATCCAGACTCAGACACTTACTATCTGTGTCAAGTCACTTCATCCCTGTTTGCCTCAGTTTACTCAACTGCAAAATGGAAATAATAATAGCACTTCCCTCTCAGTGCTGTTGTATAGGTTGAATGCGATAACATTTGTAGAGTACTTAGCACAGTGCCTGGCACATAGTAGGTGCTATATAACTGCTTATGGGTCAGTCAGATGGTTGAATGGACAAAGTACTGGGCCCGGAATCAAGAAGACCTGAGTTCAAATTCTACCTCAGACACTTACACTATTTGACCTAGTCACTTAATTCCTGTTTGCCTTAATCCATGGAAGAAGGAAATGGCAAACCATTCTACTATCTTTGCCAAGAAATTCCCATGGACAGTATTGGTGTGCTATGGCCCATGGGGTCATGAAGAGTTGGCTGTGATTGAACAATAACAAATGCTTATGTCCTCCCTCCCCTGGAAGTCTGCCTGGTACCATGTCGGTATTGAACCACTAACAGCTAATCTTTGGGTCCAGTCATCCAGTGATTTCTGGATCTAAGTAATTGCTGTTCCACATCTCTCCACCTTCTCCATGAGAATAATATGAGATTCTTTACTACAAGTTTTGCTAAAACTTAGGAAAATTTTGTCCACAGCATTTCCTCCCAAAGAATGAGTAATCCTGTCAAAAGAGACAATGAACTCAATGGGGCCAGTGGTGTTCTGGATGATACCAAGCTGGCTCTTTGTAATTACCACTTCCTTCTCCACATGTTGGCTAATCTTTTATCATCCTCTCTAGAATTTTCCCAGGAATGGAAGCCAAGCTCACCGACCTCTAATTGGAAGACTCTGATGTCATCACTTTCTTGAAAATGTGGACTGCATTGTCCCCTTTCCCACCTTGTAGGCCATTGCCATCTTCCATGATCTTTCAGATATCACTGACGGTGACCTGGCAATCCTATTCACCACTTCTTTCAGCACCAGAAGATATTGTTCACCTGGGCTAGATGGCTCAGTGGACACAGCACTGGGTCTGGAGTTAGGAGACCTGAATTCAAATTTGACCTCAGACATTCCCTAGCTGTGTGACTCTGGGCAAATCACTGAACTTCTGTCTGCCTCATCTGTAGAATGTGAACAATAATAATACCAACATTCCAGAGCTGGTCTGAAGATCAAATGAGATCATATTTGTCAAGCACTTAGCACCGTGCTTTGCACATAGTAGGTGTTTCATAGATGCTCTTTTCCTTTCTTAGTATCTCTGTACTTATATTAAACACCAACTTCATGCTAGTCAGAATGGTTCTCTCATTTCTAGTGTGAACCTGAAATGCCTGATTGAAGAGTGTGTTTGCATTTTATCCTGCAGACCACGGGGAGCCACTGAAGAGTTTTGAGTTCAGAAGTGACGTGGTCGTGCCTTGGTCACAGAAAGATTATTTTGGCAGCTAGGTAAGGAATAGATTCAAGAAGAGAGAGCCTTCTTGGAAGAAGAGAGACCACTTAGGAGGCTACTCTGAGAAGTGATACGGACCTGAGAGATGGGTGTTAAAAAAGGGGAGTGATTCGAGAGATGCTGTGGAGTTGAAATCGACAGGACTTGGGGATGAATTGGATATGGGGACTGGAAGGGATGGAGGGAAGAAGACTCTGAGATTCTGAATCAGGTTGGCTGATTGTTCTCAGAAGAAGAAGGGAAGTTTGGAGGAAGGGCAAATTTAGGTGGAGAAGAGGAATTCTGTTTTGGAGGCACTGAATTGGATGCAGCCTGCTGCAATGGACTGCAGGGTACAGAACATCGATATGGATTTGAGCTCAACTCCCACATCAGATATTTACTAGCTCGATGAATCTGGGCAAGTCACTTCATACTAAAGAAAGTAGCTAGCATTTAGATAGCATTTTAATGTTTGCAAAGCACTTTATGTCATCTCATTTGGCCCTCCTAATAACTCTATGAGGTAGGTACTATGATTATTGTCCCCATTTTGCAGATCAGGAATCTGAGGCTCAGAGAAATTAAGTCTAGGATTACACAGCTAGTTAATGTCAGGGGCAGTATTTGAACTCAGGTCTTCCTGACTCCAAGTCCAGCAATCCATCCACTGTCTCACCTAGCTGTATACTTAATCTCTCTGGACCTCAATTTCCTCATGCATTAAAGGAAAGAGTGGATATAATGCTCCCTAAGGTCTCTTCAAGCCCTAAATATGTGATTCTATGTGCCAGAACGTCACTGAGAAAGAAATATCCAAAGGGCAGTTGGAGATGTCAGATAAGAATTCAGGAGAGAATTTAGTATTGTTACAAGTATAGACTTGAATATCGACAGTAAAGAGAAGAGTATGAGACACATAATTGATTGGGACCACAGAGATAGAGTGGAGAGAAACAAGGCGAGAAGAAAAGGACCTTGGGGGAAACCAGCACTTAGGGATTGGAAGATGATTGATGAGTCAGGAAAGCAGCCTGAGAAGGAGGGATCAGAAAGACAGAAGAACCAGGATAAGAACATTGTGGAAGCCAAATAGAGAGAGGAAAGTCTTCATTGGGAGGGTCTGGATGGCAGGGTCAGAAGGCCAAGAGAAACAAAGAAATGTGAGGACTAACACAAGACCATGACATGGGTCCAGAGCTTGTAGCCTGTATGTAGCATCTCACTCTTGACTTAGCCCTCAAATGACAAATTACATTTATTCCTGCATCCCTCTAGTCCATCTCTCTGTCCCCGTTTTTGTGTGAATGCTCCGGGCCTGCCATAAGACAAGCAAGGGCAGCTTTAAGAATAAAGAGGAACCTTTCATCGGTGATGAAACACACCTCAGGAAACAGGGGACTGACTGTCATGGTGGTACCTGGGTTTTCTACCTCTGACTCCTCTCTATCTTACTCTTTCTGTTCTGGCCAGTGTCTATAAGCCAGTGAGGTTGTGGCCCTTTCACCACTGTCCCTGGTCCTGGTCCAGATTGGCAACATTGCTCCCTCCCTCTTTTTTCTGTGGGCAGTGGTAAATGCTTATAGGCCCTCACCAGGCATGGGAGGAGGAGGTGGAGGCTGGTGAATGGCTTGTGTTCAGGAGTTCTGAGCTGCTAAGTCTGCCATCAACACCCCCAGCTCCCAAGTTGCCTAACCAGCAGTAAATTGGCCAAGGTCAGAGACACAAAGCAGATTAACTGATTGGGACTGGGGTCCTGAATGAGTGGTTGCTATGCTTCTGGCCTGAGAGATATAGGGAGACCCAAACTCAATAAACAAACAAAAATTAATTTTAACTAAAAAAATAAAAGGTGTTTTCTAGCAGCTAAAGGAACATCACGTGCTTGGTGTTTAATTGAT